>NW_007728575.1:0-12697 GCF_000696425.1 Galeopterus variegatus
AAAATAAAAATAAAAATAAAATAAATAAATCATTTAACCTTGAAAAAAAAAAGTAATTTGTGTCTTCTCTCATTTTTCCTAATTAACCTGGCAAGAGACTTATCAATTTTATTGATCTTTACAAAGAACCAGTTTTTGTTTTTACTGATTTTCTCTATTGATTTTCTATTTTCAATGTCATTAATTTCTGCTCTAGTTTTTTTAATGCTTAGTTTGGATTTAATTTGCTTTTGTAGTTATAGTTTCCTAACTTGGAAAGTTAGATTAATTGATTAAAATATTTTTCTTTAATAATATATACATTCAATGCTATACATTTCCCTGTAAGTACAACTTGAGCTGCATCCCATAAATTTTTTTTTTTTTGTCTTTTTGTCTTTTTTCTGTGTCCGGCAACGGATCGCAACCCTCAGTGTTGCCCCCGTACCGGACCGGGGACCGGCAACGGGATCGCAAGCCTCGGTGTTGCTCCCGTGCCTCGCTCAGCCAGTGGGCGGGAACTGGTCTGTATATGGGATCCGAACCCTCGGACGGGAGCGCCGCCGCGCTTCCCAAGCGGCGCACTATCCAGTGTGCCACCGGGCCGGCCCAGCATCCCATAAATTTTGATAAGTTGTATTTTTGTTTCCATCTCATTAAAAATATTTTAAAATTTCTCTTGAGATTTCTTTTTTGACCCCTGTGTTATTTTTAGGTGTGTTCTTTAATCTCCAAGTATTTTTGTTATTTTCAGCTTTCTGGTACTGATTTCTAGTTTAATTCTGTTGTGATCTCAGAAGACATTGTATAATTTCTATACTTTTAAATTTGTTAAGGTATGTTTTATTGCCCAGAATGTGACCTATCTTGGTGAATAATGTACATTCTGCTGTTGTTGGATACAGTAGTCAATAGATATCAATTATATCAGTTGATTGATGTTGCTGTTGAGTTCAATATGTCTATACTGGTTTTTTGTCTATTGGATCTGTCCATTTCTGATAGTGTGGTGTTGAAGTTTCCCACTCTATTAGTGAATTACACTATTGTTCTTATAGTTCTATCAGTTTTTGCCTCACATATTTTGATGATCTTTTGTTTAGGTACACAAACATTAAAGACTGTTATGTATTCTTTGAGACATATGCTCCTCTTTATCCCTGATTACTTCCTTTGCTCTAAAGTTTTCTTTACCTGGAATTAATATAGCTTTTCCTGCTTTCTTTTGACTTGTGTTAGCATGGTATGTTTTTTCTCCATCCCTTTACCTTTAATCTATCTTTGTCTTTATATTTAAAGTGGATTTGTATGGATAACATGTAGTTAGATCTTGTTTTTTGATCTATTCTGAAAATCTCTGTCTTTTAATTGGTGTATTTAGACCATTGATATTTAAAGTGCTTATTGACATAGTTGGATTAATATCTACCATATTTGTCAGTGCATTCTACTTGTTACCCTTGCTGTTTGTTTCTAATTTTGTCTTTCACTCCTTTTCTGCCTTTTGTCATTTTAATTGAATACTTTGTATCATTCCATTTTCTCTTCCTTTATAACATATCAATTATTATTATTATTATTTTATTTTATTTTTTTAGTGGTTGCCCTAGAATTTGCAATATACATTTACAACTGATCCAATAATCCAAGTATACTTCTAAATAACATTATATCACTTCATGGATAGTACAAGTACCTAATAACAACAAAATAATTATAATTCCTCCCACCTATCCCTTGTTTTACTGCTTTCATTCATTTCATTTTACACAAATGTACTAAATCTGTGTGCACTCAAGTACTTTGTTGTTATTATTTTGAACGAACTGTTATCTGTTAGATCAATTAAGAGTAAGAAAAATAAAAATTTTTATTTTACCCTCACTTATTTCCTCTTTCTTTCTTTAAGTAGACTTGAATTTCTGACCTATATTGTTTTCTTTCTCTCTGAAGAACCTCTTTTAACATTCTCAGCAGGCAGCTCTACTGGTAACAAATTTTCTCAATTTTTGCTTGTCTAAGAAAGTATTTCTTCACTTTTGAAGAATAATTTTTCAGAGTGTAGAATTCTAGGTTGGCAGGTTTTTTTTCTCTCAACATTTTTATTTCACTCCACTCTCTTTTTGCTTACATGCCTTCTGAGCAGAAATTGTAGGTAATTTATATCTTTGCTCCTCTGACTTCCTTTAAGATTTTTCTTTGTTTTTGATTTTCTGCAGTTTGAATTTGTGATTTGGTGCCTCACACAAATTTGGAAAAATTTTAGTTGTTGTTTCAAGTATTTGGTTGGTTTGTTTCTCTCTTTTCCTTCTGGAATGCCCATTTTACATATGTTACACCTTTTGTAGTTGTCCCACACTTTTTGGATATTTTGTGTTATTTTTTTTCACTCTTTTTTCTCTTTGATTTTCTGTTTTGAAGTTTCTATGGACATATCCTCAAGAGCATTAATTTTATGTTCAGCTGTGCCCAGTCTACTAATGATCACATAAAAGGTATTCTTCATTTCTGTTGCAGCATTTTTGATTGGTAGCATTTCTTGTTGATTCTTTCTTAGAATTCTCCTCTTTCTGCTTACATTTCTCATCTTTTCCTACATGCTGTCTACTTTATCCATTAGAATCCTTAGCATATGAGGGTAATTTGAAAAGTTCATGAAAAGATTCCCATTATCTCCATTATTACTGGCCCTTTAATTTTCCCCCCCTTTAAAAATATAATTTCAATTAAGGTCTTGTATGTTTTTAATAACCCTCTCCCCCACAGATTGAAATGCCCTAGTCAAAACCTCTTTGTCCCATTTGCTCTAAAAAAGCCAAGGATATGTGCTTTTTTTTTTTTTTTTTTTTTTAAAGATGACCGGTAAGGGGATCTTAACCCTTGATTTGGTGTTGTCAGCACCACGCTCAGCCAGTGAGCGAACCGGCCATCCCTATATGGGATCCGAACCCGGGGCCTTGGTGTTATCAGCACCGCACTCTCCCGAGTGAGCCACCGGGCCGGCCCTCCATTATCTTTTAATCTTATATTTTCATGAAATTTTTAATGTACCACTGTGTTAGTCCTTTTTGTGATGCTATAACAAGATGCCTGAGAATGGATAATTTATAAAGAACTGAAATTTATTCCCTCACAGTTTTGGAGGCTAGGAAATCCAAGATTGAGGTGCTGTCTTCTGGTATCTGGTGAGGGCCTTCCACATGGTGGAAGGGCAAAATGGGACAGACTCTGTGTCCTTACATGGCAGGAGAGCAGAAAAGAGCAAATCCACTCCCACAAGCCCTTTTTAAAATGGCATTAATCTATTAGTTCATGATGGTAGAGCTCTCATGGTCTAAACACCTCCCTTTAGGCCCCACCTCCCAATATTGTTGCACTGGAGATTAAATTTCCAACACATAAATTTTGGAAGAGACAAAAACATTAAAAGCATAGCATTCCATCCCTGGCTCCCCTAAATTCATGTCCTTCTCATATGTCATTCCGTCCCAACACCCTTGAAACTCTTAACTTGTTCCAATATCAAGTTTTCCTCCATCTGTGAGCCTGAGTCATCAAACTTACGTTTCCAAAATACAATGGTGGGACGGGCAAAGGATAGTCATTCTTTTTCCAAAAGGGAGAAATAGGAAAAATGAAGAAAGAAGTAATAGGTCCCACATAAGTCCAAAACCCAACAGATCAAACAGCATTAAATCTTAAGGCTGTCAAATAATCTTCTTTGACTTCATGTCCTGCCTCCTGGACACACTGTTGCAGGAGTTGTGCCCCCATGGCCCTGGAGGGCCCGGCTCCCATGGGTTCACTGGGCATGATCCACACTGCAGCTCTCAGGGGATGACTTTGTGTGCCTGTAGCTCTTTTAGGATGGCATTGCATGCTGTTGGCCCTACAGTTCTGGAGTCTCAGGAGTGGCCCTGAAACCACAGCTCTGCAAAGCATTGCCCCAGTAGGGGATCTCTGTGGTGACCCCACCTCTGCAGCAGATATCTTCTTGGTCCCCAAGGCTGTCTGAGACATCCTTTGAAATCTAGGTGGGGGCAGCTATGTCTTCATAGGTCTTGCACTCTGAGAGCCTGAAGAATTAGTACCACATAGATGCCACCAGGTCTCACTTTGGAACAGTGGCACGAGTCACCCCTGGGCTTGCTTGCGCCTCAGCTAGGGTGGCCAAGGAAACACTGTATGGGAATGTGGAAAACAGAGACCTAAGTCAGTCCTGGGCAGTGAGCTCTAAGGTCCCAAGGGTGCCCTGGGACTTACCCCACAAACCATTCAGCCCCCAAGACCCTAGCACTCTGGGCCTATGATGGACATGACAGCCCCAAAGATCTCCGAAATGCCTATGGGACTATTCTCCCGTTTCTTTATGCATAGCTTCTGATTTAAGGTATATTT
This sequence comes from Galeopterus variegatus, assembly GCF_000696425.1. Taxonomy (NCBI): domain Eukaryota; kingdom Metazoa; phylum Chordata; class Mammalia; order Dermoptera; family Cynocephalidae; genus Galeopterus; species Galeopterus variegatus. The sequence goes on from NW_007728575.1 coordinate 4,378, forward strand.
TATCCAACATAAGAATAACTATTCCTACTCAGTTTGGTTTCCATTTGCATGGTATATCTTTTCCCATCCCTTCACTATTACCTGGTGTGAATCTTTATAGGAGAGGTGAGTTTCTAGTTGGCAGTGTATAGTTGGGCCTAATTTTTTAATCCTTTCAGCTAGTATATGTCTTTCAAGTGGGAAATTCTATCCATTTACATTTAGGGTTGTTACTGAAACACATTGTTTTTTCTTATTAATTTTTGTATGGTCATTTCAAGTATCTTGTTCCTTTCTTTCCTTTTTATTGTTTACCTTCAGTGTTGGTAGATTTTTTTCCAAAACAGCATGGTACTGGCATAAGAATAGATATATGGACCAAGGGAACAGAATAGAAAACCCAGAAATCAATCCACATACTTACAGCCAACTGATCTTCAACAAAGACACCAAGAACATACACTGGGGAAAAGACCGCCTCTTGTATAAATTGTGCTTGGGAAAACTGGACATCCCTGTGTAGAAGAATGAAACTAGACCCGTACTTCTTGCTATATGCTAAAATCAACCCCAAATGGACTAACGACTTAAACATAAGACCTCAAACTATAAAACTCCTAGAAGAAAACACAAGGGAAACACTTTGGGATGTAGGACTGGGCAAAGACTTTATGAATAATACCTCAAAAGCACAGGCAACAAAAAGTAAGCAAATGGGATTATATCAAACTAAAGAGCTTCTGTACAGCAAAGGAAACAGTCAGAGATAAAAGATAACCTACAGAATGGGAGAAAATATTTGCAAACTATGCATTTGACAAGGGGTTAATATCCAGAATATATGAAGAAGTCAAACAATTTAAGAGTCAAAAAACAAATAACCTGATTTAAAAATGGGCACAGGAATTGAATAGACATTTCTTAAAGGAAAACATACAAATGGCCAACAGGAACATGAAAAAATAATCAGCATCGGTAATCATCAGGGAAATGCAAATAAAAACCACAGAGATATCATCTCACCAAAGTTAGACTGGCTATTATAAAAAAGACAGAGAATAACAAATGCAGACAAGGATGCAGAGAAAGGGGGACCCTCTTACCCTGCTGGTGGGACTGTAAATCAGTACAGCCATTATGGAAAACAGTATGGAGATTCCTCAAATGGGTGTGGATAGAACTACCATATGATCTAGCAATCCCACTATTGGGTATATACCGAAAGGAATGGAAATCATCCTGTTGAAGGGATACCTGCACCCCCACATTTACCTGCAGCTCTAGCTACAATAGCCAAGATATGGAACCAATGTAAATGTCCATCAGTGGATGACTGGATAAGGAAAATGTGGTATATGTATGCTATGGAATACTACTCAGCCATAAAAAAGAATGAAATTCTGTCATTTGCAGCAGCATGGATGAGCTTGGAGAAAATTATGTTAAGTGAAACAAGCCAGGCACAGAAAGAGAAATACCACATGTCCTCACTCATAAGTGGGAGCCAAATAAATAAATACATAAGAAAGAAAGAAACAAGCAACAATTGCAGTAGCATGTTGAACTTTCAGAAGGAGAGAACAGAACTGTGATTTCTAGAGGCTGGAAAGGGAGGGGGAGGGGACCAGTGAGAAATTGGTTAATGGACACAAAAAATGATAATGTTTTATAATGATGAATATGCAAATTGTACTGATTTGATCATCACATATTGTACAGAGGCATTGATATTCAACTCTTTACCCACAAATATGTATAATCAATTATATTTCAATAAAAAATACAAAAAAATTGGAAGAAGACTTACAAATTTATAGATATAGCCATTTTAGCATTTTGGGGTGTTTTTGTTGCCCTTTTATTTTTTTACTCTGTATATATATTAAAGAATTGTAATTATATACTGTATATACTAGTTTTAGTTTTGTATCCTGCTTTTTTTTTTTTTTGTCTTTTTTCGTGTCCGGCAACGGATCGCAACCCTCAGTGTCCCGCCCGTACCGGACCGGGACCGGCAACGGGATCGCAACCCTCGGCGTCGTGCCCTCACCTCACTCAGCCAGTGAGCGGGAACTGGTCTGTATGTGGGATCCGAACCCTCGGCGGGAGCGCTGCCGCGCTCCCAAGCGGCGCACTGTAGCAGTGCGCCACCAGGCCGGCCCCTGTATCCTGCTTTTTATTGTAAGCATAAACATTTCCGTATGTAATTAAAAATGGAAAAAGTGTTCTCTTTTAAGAAAAAAAAAAAAAAAGAAAAGAATAGCACCTGGATTCCTTTTATCCATACTAATCTCCTTATCAAATTGTTGCTTGGCCATGCCCTTGGTTTTCTCCCCTAAACATGCTTTTTTATTCTGTACATGGCCAAGCTGAAAATTTTCCAAATCTTTACATTCTGTTTCTCATTTAATTTTAAATTCTATCCTTAAATTGTTTCTCTCTTCTCACATTCTATAATAAGCAGTTAAGAGAAGCCATCCAGCACCCTGAATGCTTTGCTGCTTGGAGATTTCTTCGGCCAAATATCCTAGTTCATTGCTCTTAAAGTTCTAGTACATGAACATAATTCAGCCTCATCAGAATGGCCTTTATTGTCCATGTTTCTCACAGCCTTCTATTCATGACTACTCAGATAGTCTTGGAGAAGAATGAGGGTTTCACTACAGCTTTTCTTTTTTCCTGAGCCCTCAGCAGAATTGTCCTTAATGCTCCATTCATAGCAATATAGGCTTTTTCCAGTATTCACTTTAGAACTATTGCATCCTCCTTCTGTTACCCAGTTCCAAAGCCAATTCCACATTTTTAGGTATGTGTTATAGCAACACCCCACTCTGTGGGTTCCAATTTCTGTCTTAGTCTGTCTCAGAATACCTGAGACTGGGTAATTTATAGAGAACAGAAAGTTATTCTCTCACAGTTCTGGAGGCTGGGAAGTCCAAGGCCAAAGTACCAGCCTCTGGTGTCTTGTCTTGAGCATCTTCTTGCTGTGTCCTCACGTGGCAGAAAGCAGAAGACAGCAAACCCATTCCCACTAGCTCTTTTCAGAATCGCATTAATCCATTCATGAGGGCAGAGCTCTCATGACCTACATACCTCCCATTAGGTCCCACCTCCCAAGACTTGCATTGGGGATTAAGTCCCCAACATACATTCTGGAGGGGACAAAAACATTTAAGCCATAGCAGCATATTAATCATAGTTGCTTTAAATTTCTTAGTCTGATAATTTCAACATCTCTGCCATATCTGAGTCAGGTTCTGATAATTGCTCTGCTTTTTCAAACTTTTTTTTTGGCCTTCTAGTATGTCTTATAATTTTTTCTTAATTGCTAGACATGATGTAACGGGTAAAAGGAACTGAGGTAAATAGGGTTTTAGTAACTTGGTGGTGTGGTGTGGATGGAGCGGAAGCATTCTATAGTCCTGTGATTAGGCCTCAGTCTTTTAGTGAGCCTGTGCCTCTGGACTGTGAACTTTACAAGTGCTTGTGAGTTTCCCCTCCCCACTGGTGGGACCATAGAGCTAGAGTGGGCTGGAGTTGGGTATTTCCCTTGTACCATGTGGAAGGCTAGAGCAAGCTGGAGTTGGATGTTTTCCTTCCTTTAGTTTGGTTAGCTACTGATAAAACCCCAATACTTTAGGCTCCTAAAATAGTTTCTCTTGAGGGTAGGCCTTGTTAAAAAAAACTGAATGATCTGGCATTTTCTCAAGGTGGTTCTTTTTCCCTTTCTCCTACTGGAATCAATGTTTTTTCCCCCTGATATACGCTGAGAGAACTGGAGATAAAACTCACAAGTGTGGGGTCGCCCTATGACCGAATCCCCCTGGAGTTTTATCTCTCAGATGGTCCTCACCGAACTTCCCACAGTTTGTCAATTATAGTTCAGGTATTCCCACCCCAGTGCTGGTTCTGCAGAGGTTTCTGCTGGCGGATTTCTGCACTGGTAAGTTGTGATTCTCTGTATCTGTCTGTCTGTTTATCCAGTTTTGGGGGCAGAGGCTTGCCCTGTGAGCTCCCTTTTTTTAACAGACCTAAGAAGAATTATTGATTTTTCAGTTTGTTCAGATTTTTAGTTGTCGTTAGGATGGACTGACAACTTCTAAGCTCCTTATATGCCGGGCCAGAAACTGGAAGTACTGTGGTCTTTTTACTTACCTGCTTGGTCACGCACAACTACTCTATGTGTTTAAGACGAAGCTGGAATTATTTTATTTTGAATATAATGCAATTTTAAGATCATAATCAATTGCTGGAACTTCAATAGGAGTTCATTAGATATAATGTGAGCTGAGATTAAAAGAGAAGAAAAAGTTTTCTTGAATAAATTAATTGCTACAAGAAATAATAAAATTTAATTCATCCAAACAGAACAGAAAACAAATTAGGTAAATTTAATCATTTATATTTTATTAAGAGCCAGATATATATAGAAACCATAAAACATCATTCATTTTATTTTTTCTGCTCTATTATGTGGCGTATAATGGTATCTCCATTAAAAAATGAGAACGGTATATTTACACAATTTTAAGATCACACAGTCACATAATATCAGAAGTCAGGTTGGATTGCTATAGAAGGGGTAGACTCAGATCTTCCTCCCCTCTTTCTCACCCACTTTTTTTCATTCATAGTTCAAACATCTCTCTTTACACTGGACTTTTTATTTAATAAATGGAAGAGAAACATCACTGTTTATTTTATAGAAGTTGACTTTTTAAAATTAGCCTGCTCCAAAAATTATTATTTCATCTTGTACAGCTCTTCTCCTGAATTTTTTTTAGAACTGGAGCTATTTACCTTCCTTGAAGTATTCCAACATTTTGCTTATTTTGTTCAAACAGTTTGAAAATCAAATATGACTCTAAGCTCCTTATATGCCGGGCCAGAAACTGGAAGTACTGTGGTCTTTTTACTTACCTGCTCGGTCACACACAACTACTCTATGTGTTTAAGATGAAGCTGGAATTATTTTATTTTGAATATAATGCAATTTTAAGATCATAATCAATTGCTGGAACTTCAATAGGAGTTCATTAGATATAATGTGAGCTGAGATTAAAAGAGAAGAAAAAGTTTTCTTGAATAAATTAATTGCTACAAGAAATAATAAAATTTAATTCATCCAAACAGAACAGAAAACAAATTAGGCAAATTTAATAATTTATATTTTATTAAGAGCCAAATATATATAGAAACAATAAAACATCATTCATTTTATTTTTTCTGCTCTGTTATGAGGCATATAATGGTATCTCCATTAAAAAATGAGAACGGTATATTTACACAATTTTAAGATCACATAGTCACATAATATCAGAAGTCAGGTTGGATTGCTATAGAAAGGGTAGACTCAGATCTTCCTCCCCTCTTTCTCACCCCCTTTTTTTCATTCATAGTTCAAACATCTCTCTTTTCACTGGACTTTATATTTAATAAATGGAAGAGAAACATCACTGTTTATTTTATAGAAGTTGACTTTTTAAAATTAGCCTGCTCCAAAAATTATTATTTCATCTTGTACAGCTCTTCTCCTGAAATTTTTTTAGAACTGGAGCTATTTACCTTCCTTGAAGTATTCCAATATTTTGCTTATTTTGTTCAAACAGTTTGAAAATCAAATATGACTTTTAAAAACATTTTAATGTAAAATGTCTTTCTTTAAAACATTTGATAGCATTTAATATAGTATGAAATAAACTGAAACATCCCAAATCTATATTGAAAGTATATAACTGTGTAGTAACACAGGCCGAGGTCAGTGGGTGAAATTCAGACATTAGGCAATTTCCTGTACTGTTCTGGGGCATGGCCTGCACTTAAAGGCAGAGACCCACATCATCAAAGCACATATTTAAATGTATTTAAGATGATATAAATGAAAAATATTGCTCACTTGAGTTTTATTTATCTTTTATTTTTATTATGGTGGCTATTGCTGACTTATGGAATGCTGTTTGGGAAAGAGTATGGGGGGACTAATTCTTCATTAGTGATTAGGGATCTTCTCATGGTGGAACACCTACATGGGGTTCATTTTGGTGATATAACTTATCAGCATGAATGAAGAGCTTTAATCAGTTGAAATACATTGTTAAAAATATTATATAAAATATATATCACTGGGTATAGCTGTAATTCTTTGCAAGCAGAGAAATAACTCTTTTTGCCTTGGGATTTAGTTAAGTTATAGATTTTCTCAACTTTACCTCTGAATTTGCTTCTCAATTTTCCTGCTTCCAGTGTGCTGAAAGGATATTGGCCTCATGATTACCCATTTACCTATTTTACATTTATGGGAAGCTCCATGAGGGCAGGATGTTGTTTCTTCTTGATAAGATGTCTAGAAAACGTAGGGCCTTTCAGAAATGACAGTTTTTGTTTGACTTATTCTGAAAGTGGCTAGTATTCATCACAGTTTTCTAGGAGAAGAATTTAGAAGGCTACCTCATCTTTTACCAAGGAGGTAAGGGTTGAAACAGGCAAGCATCCCTAGTTTCAGTTCAGCATGTGTTCTGATCTAGACCGTCCCTCATTTGGCCATACCCCATGTCTTCTCATCTCTGAGCAGGCCTATGTGGGAAGATACACAGATAAGTTTACAAAGGACTGGAGCCCTGGTCTGAGGCCGTCAGTAAAACCTTCTCCCTATAGGCCTCATCATAGAGCCAGCTACAACTTATCTGAACTGCACATACGGAAGAGAGGAAAGGAGGGTGGAAATATGACATGTGTAGGGAGAAGGATGTAATCACACTCCTTGCATGCATGTCTTCTACCCAACTTTCCTACAATGAAAGAATAATAAATATAGACTTTCTTGGTAAAGATAGACATTCCAAATCCCTGAGAAATAATGGCAGTACAGCAATTGCATTTTTTCCTTAGGATAAATAAGTATTAGAATTTTGGATAAAATAAATCTTTATTCCTACCTCTTCCTAACCCCACCAAATAACCTTATAACTTTAAAAATTGTGCTGCTCATTGCAGAATCCTGAATATGCATATGTTCAATATATAGCTCTCTGATCTATAGAGATGATTTGGGTGATAGTATCAGGTTGTAATTTATCACTTGACTGTATAGTATTTTGTTACATATGACCAATTAAATTACTCAACCTGATAAAAAAAATGTATAGTGTGGTGCTTCTCAATAGCTAATACATTGGTACAATGCATGGAATCCGAATATTATAGACCAAAGGTGTGCATTTGTATTGTGATAGATACAGCATTCCTTGATTCAAATAATTCTTATTGTTTGGAAAATATCAGAGTTACATTCTCCTCTGCTCACCACCCCTCAATTTCTGTTCTTTGTTTTTCTGCACCTCAGTATTTTTTTGAACATGGAAAGACTCAGAGATGCTGACATATGAGTGGAAGCTTGTTCTGACAGAATTTCCACATTACTTTGGTGGATGAATTTCATGAACTCTGGTGAGAAAGATAACTTTCATAATTCTGGCATTTCAGCAAACTGGTCAGGGAAGGTACTAAGGGTGTGAAAATACTGTATGTCTCAAATGTTAAGGAATGTGTGTGTTATTCTTCCTTTCTCAAGTCATACCAAAGCCAGGAATAAACAAGTACCTGAATAAAAGTGCCAGTGGTTTTTTTGCTTCATGGCCCCAAATGAGGAAAGTTACTAGGATTCAAAACCCTGCTATTCTCTCCTTTCTTGCGCAGTCACTTGGCATTTTTCTATTGTGCCTGTCAACCCCACTGGCTCTGGGCAACTGGCACTTTTGCCCTGTCCCTTCCTCTGCCTGCTCATGATGGGGCAGGCTTCCAGGAGCAACTGTCTTCTCCCATGAAACTTCTAGGGACTGGTGAGAGGCTCTGGGAGTGTATTTCCCAGCACCACACCCCAAAACTCATCTCTCCTTTGTCATAAGATAAAGTCCTCGAGGACTTCAGCCTTTTACTCTTCCAGAGTAAATTTTCCCATCTCTCATCCTTGCTGGGGGAGCCACTGAAGCTCTTATTTTTAGGGAGTGTTAATACTGGTGTCTCGTGGCCCATTTCTGCATCCAATGTTTTCTTCAAAGCTTCTCCCAAGAGGCAAATGAGTCTTCAAAGATTAAAAAAAAGGAATTCAAATAGTCAGATTAGGATTTAAGTTCTTGATACAGTTGAAGCTGTCTGGTTTGTAATTAGTGAATGAGAAGATGCATGTGCATATATATTATTAATAACCCCACAAATTTCAATATCAATCACCTGTTGCCCTACAGCCAATAACAGTGCAAGTTTTGGTACTATATTTCAGAACCATGTTCTGGAGGGAAGAAAGTTTGGAAGATTAGTTCAATCATCTGTGTTTATTTGTAGT
>NW_007728575.1:14018-14564 GCF_000696425.1 Galeopterus variegatus
AAAAAAACCCAGAAGCTGAACAATTCAGAGTGATGCTGGTGTATGTTATGTAACTTTTCAGAATCTGTCAATTTGTAATATGTTTCGGCGTTCAGCAGTATGTCGTTAGAGTCATAAAGAACTGTATCTGCTTTTTAAGGCAAAATGGTTAATTTTAAGTATAATACACTTGTTTTGTATAACATGCAAACAAAATATCAACAATACATTTGGTCTTTTTGAAAAGTCAACATAGAGCTTAACATGTTCATGCAGTAGGAACCTGAAGAATATCTTACCTAATTCCCTCATTTTATAGAGAGGAAATGAAGGAGGAAGAGATGGCGTTGGTCACCCCCTGTCCCCTGTTTTAGACAGGGGGACAACTGACATCAGCTGAGGATGAACGACCTCACCCCTGGCTTCAATTATAAAAAGGGAATTGCAGAGGGAAACGAAAACTCAGAAGAGGCTAGTTTGTCTCCAGGGAATTGGTCTAGGCAAAGCCTTGTTTTTGAGGAAAGCTTAGAGGCAGGAGTCTGCTACAGAGATGTGCTTTAGGAGGTC
>NW_007728575.1:15043-22236 GCF_000696425.1 Galeopterus variegatus
CCTTGTTTTTGAGGAAAGCTTAGAGGCAGGAGTCTGCTACAGAGATGTGCTTTAGGAGGTCACTTGCTTGCAACTTCCAGCAAGAGGACACTGACAATTTTGAAACCTTGAAGAATAAGGTAACCAAGGGCAGTTCTCACAATTTCACTCTAAAGGTAGTGAACTGAATTTCCTTGAGACTTTTAGTCCATTTAAGAATAAAATACGAAATGTTTTAGAGAGAAAGAGAAAATGGGTTAAAATACATTTATTAAAAGCCAGTTACCCATTTCATTAATTCTAAGTCACAACTGATTTTAAATGCCGTGCTATTTTATATACCACTAAAAAGGAAATGTCACTGTTCATTAAACTATGATCCAATACTTTACACTTAGAGTTTATTTTATGCTTATTTAAAGAGCTCTTTGAACTTAGACTTAAGTTTTATCATCTATCACTCTTATGCCTATGGAATAAAGGAAAATAAAGGAGGACGAAGTAGGCCAAGGTATTCCTAAAGCTTCTTCCTGTCTAGGGTCTGGTTCTTCTGCCTCACTTTTCATTTATCGTCATTGATGTCTGTGTTTTTGTACATATCTGGGCCATCGAAAACACTGGTGACTCATCATTTCTTAAAAGAATTTGTAAAATAACTAAAAGCCACTGGTGTGGAGCTGTTTGCCTGGCTTTGCAACTAAGTGGGGCTGGCCTGCTCTGACTCTGGTTCAGGAATATGGCCGGACACCCCTCTGTTACACTCGCCACCTGCTCCCCACAGCCCTCTTGATGCTGAGTTCTTACCGGGGTGCGTCTCTATTTTTCCGGGATGTTTTCTCAAGTTGCTGATATTGGTAGTGCTCAGGCAATGATAACACTGTTATTATTGCCACGGGGCAGACAGAGATTGTCAGACGCCAACAACTCCGATACATCCTGATTTGGGATCACAGCTTTGTAGACACAAAGAAATGCATGTCTCAGAACTGATGAAATACAGTGCCGAAAACCTCTATTTCCTTTACCACTCGCTGTTCTCCTGGTGGCTTTTGACTTATTTTGTTGCAGACACAATGCCTTAGTGGCTTTGTTTCGTTATTATAAGTCTGGGGCCTGTGGAGCACCTGGCTGGCATTGCTGGAGGTCAACGGTCCCCTCGCTGCCTTCTCAGGACGCTGGTGATCCCTGAGCTGTTAGGAGGTGATCTGTGCAGAGAGAAGTGTGTGGTCGTGGAAGTCTGGAAGACGCCAAGAGAGTCCTGCACTAAACAATGTTGTTTAAATGCTTACCTCTGTGTTCCCGAGCTTATTTGACTATAAAAGTTTCCCCTTCCCCACCCCAGCCCCCACCACTTATATGCTCCACGAAGTTTGAGTCTCCACTAGGGTGGTTTAGCTCAGTGGTAACATCCAAACCTGTGCCACCACCGCTGGCCTTCGGTAGAGTCCTAACATTTATTACTAAGTCATGGATGCTGGCTGCCCCTCAGGGGACGTGCATATCCACAGAAGAGCTAACAAGTCCCCTGGGATTTCCCCTCCCAGTCCCCAGGCAGCAGGAGACTGTCACAAAGGTAAACCTTTTCTGAGTCTATTCTCTAGGGCTGGCTTCTCAGACTCAGTGGCTGCTTCCTCTCCCTTAAATTGCAGTGTCCCTTTTTCCTCTGTCCTGGCCTGTCGATCTGCAGGCTTTCACACCCTTCCCGGAGCATCTTCTCCATTCCCAAGGCTTTGCCCTTCTAGTCATGTCGGAGACCCCCAAAGCTGCTTCTCCACCCAGGACGTGATCGGGAGTTGCAGACGCACTTATTGATTTAGGGACAAATCGAGTAATCGTCACCATATCATGTGTCACGAGCACGTCAACCTCAACGTGTCCTGAACTCAGAATGTCCACATCCCTCCAAATGCAGTGTTCTTAGGTTCTCTCTCTTGACGAATAAGCACCCAGGAGATAAAGCTCCAAAACAAGGATTGACACCTTCCCCCACTCTAGTCCCCTGCTGTCAGTCCCTGTCAGTCCTGCCTTCTGGAATTTCAAACTCATGAATCCCCAGGCTGAGTCCTTTCCTCCCGCAGCCAAATTCAGACCCTTGTTGACTCCGACCAAAATACTTGTATCCTTGGAATTCTTTTTGCTGGAATCCCTCTTCCATGCTACCTGGACCGCCTCCTCACCATAACATCAAGCCACTCCTCCTTTGAAATAAATCGAGTTCCTTTTAGATAAGAGTGTGCAGCATAGTCCAGATGAAACCCTTAGAAGGGTGGGATAGGAAAATATGTGTATGTTGATGGTAGAATACAACGCAGCCACTTAAAAAGTTGTACTGAATTATTAAAAATATTGTTCCTGCTATATTTTTGAGTGAAAAAATCATATTACAAAGTAGTGTGTATTATACCATGTTCACTAAGGATGCATATGAATTTTACATATGTATTCATATAAAAAATCCTGGAAGGACACAAAAATGCCCAAAGTTGTTTATCTCATGCATTGGGGTTACAAGTGATTTTAATTAATTTATTTCTTCATGCTTGTGTGTTTGAAATTTTTTAATAGTAAAGATATATACTTTCAAAATAAAAAAATTAAAATCGTTATTAAAATACTGAATTCCAAGGCCATCTCCTCTGTATGAGCATCCTTAATGTTAGTCTTTAGAGCACTTCCCACCCACATGCTCTGTTAGAGAGCTCTCGGAGAACTGAACAGGTCGTGTGAAAATTATCTGCTTATGCACCTCTGTTTCCTGTACTGGACTGTCAACCCCTTGAGTATAGAGGCCACATCTTGTTTATCTTGTATTCTGAAATTTAGCCCACACTGGTTCTAGTCAGTGTTCAGTAAATGTTTAATAAATGGTTGAAGCTGATTTTGTACTATAGAAGACTGGAATCAAGGCTTTGTTCTTGCTGGTTTATGTGTGTGTACATATTATATACATGCACACATGCATGCATACACACATGCTTACTATGGATTATATGTGTTTTGCCTATTTTAGGCATATCACTTGCATTACCTATGAGGCAGATACGATCATTACTGCCATTGCAGGGGGGTAAATGGAGGCTTGGAGGTAAGTAAGTGGACTTGCTGGTGGGTTTGCTTGAGCTCTGTGTGCCCACCTTGAAAACTCTTACTGTCAGATGCTGTTATACTGTCTCCTCTGGGTCCACTGCTACCAGAAAACACTTTTGGAAATAAATGCACTCACTGCAGCAAAGGCCCAGGGACAGTCACTAGGCTCCTGACAAAGGGAAGGCTGGTTCTGATGGAAAGGGAGTACAGGGAAAGCCAGCCATGTGTTCCTGCCGCACAGCTTTGCTCAGAGCTGGCTCTGATTTAAGGTACTGCAGCCCACATGCTGACCCGAAGCCACGACTGCATCTTGAAATTGGCTCTCAGAAGTCTTGTTCTGGCATTTCTGAGGTCTTATTACCTTGACCCGAATCTGCAAAATGGCTGTAGATGAAAAAGAGAACATGGTTAGATAACAGTTACTCCTACCCTTCCATGCATCTGGGTTCCTGAAATTTAAGGATCCATAGCAGCCCGTGGGGAAGGGTAAGTGGGAAAAGTAATGACTTGGGAGCTGCTCCCACTCTCAGCAGGCGTGGGCAGTATCTGTGACGTTCCCTCAACTGGTTTACTTCTGGGGAGACCTACCATCCAGGTTTGCTCGAGTGCCAGGGCTTTCCTGGAATGCCAGATGTTTAGCGCTGAAGCTGGGGGCAGTTCCCATCAAACTGTGACAGCTGGTCGCCTGCCCCCTCCCTCCCGTGTAATTCTCTCAGGCAGCTCTTCCTTCCCCTCCCCGCTCAACACACACATATACTCTTTTCTCATTAAAAAGTAAATATAGAAAAGTATAAAGAAGGACAAAACACACGCACATAATCCCTCCATCATTTGGGTTCAACTGCTGTTAGTGTTGTGATATATTTACCTTCAGTATTTCTTTTTATATATGTATAGGCAAACTTTCTGTGACTTTTTGCATTTCATACCTGCTCTCAATACTCATTTCAACCAACTTATCTTCATAAAGTTATTTGTAGGAGTGAGGAAAGCCTAGGATGATTTATTTCATCCTCTGTTCCTGAGATATGGCCCTCGATAGGCGCCCAAGGTGTAACATACAAGAACTACCATGGACTTCAGTATCGAGTAGTTAAATTGTTAACAGAGATTGGCAACTACTTTTGAGGTTTATAGATAAAGGAAGGCAGGAGAAGTTGCAGGAAATTTAGCAGAGAACCACAATAGCCTTGGAATATTTCATTAGGAGATTGCAGAGCTGATTCCATAATTATTATCAGTATATGAATATTCTTATATGGAAGAGAGTGATAAATTTTTCCCCATACCTGTAGCGAACGTCAGAGAAGAAATGAGTCTTAAGCACACTGTGAAGGATTTAGGCTAGATAATAAGAAAAGTTATTAACTACCTTAGTGGGTTGGAGAGAGTCTAAGAAATCTCCTTCTCTGAAAGTCTTGAAAAATGATAGAGATTTTCCTATCGAGGAAGGATTAAGTGTGGACCTGCATAATGTAGAATAACAAACAAAATAGCCTGTCAGAGTCCCAGCCAGCCCTCAGGCCCTATGATTTTATATATATTAGAGAGCACATCAAATACATGTAAAATTGATTTTTATTTTACATTTTCCTTTGAGAAACAAAGAAAAATAGTGATCTTTTTAAGGTTCAAGTTTAATTTTCAGAAAATTATGGAATAATATGTGGCTATGGAGTAGTATGGTAACATCAGAGGGGAAGCACTGGACTGTGACCAAGCTGAATTTCATTATTTTTACAAATTGCATTCTTGTTGCTTTACCCCGAAACTTTAAAATAGGTTCATTTAGTTTAGTAAATGTCTTAGTTGGGATTTTAAGCCCTATTGGTATTTCAAGGGATTATGGCAAATCTATGTGGCTTGCAGCACCATGGGTAACTTCCGGCCTGTGCTTCCTCATGACTGTTTTGTTGATCATTCTTAATTGTTAACAATGTTCAGTTCAAAACTCTTTATATTTTCAGCTGGTCTTTGCCTCTCCTGCACATTCATGCGAATAGTGTATTCGTTGTAAACATAGTCCATAGAGAGAGCATCCCTCTCTATGCAAATTGGCAGCTCAGGGAATAGTTGGGTGCTTACAATGTCATTGAAAGTCACACAAATCAATTGGCAAAAAATTATTTTCTGTGATTATCTTGTTTTTGCAGTGACATTTTTAATTTTGACAGTTTAAGTGTGTTTAGGGTTCACGATAGTTAAAGGCCAAGTAGAATGTGGGGCAGGTCACTGCTGAGATTCCCACTGCTTGGCTAATGAGGTTTTGTTTGGGCTTTTGGTGTCATTTAATTTCATTAACATTGAAGAGAGATACTTTAGAACAAAACAAATGAACAAATATTTATTGGGAGCCTATGATGTGCAAGGTGTGTATTAGGTAGAGTGGGACATAAAAATTAGGAGCTCTTGCTTTCAAGAGCCTCACTATCTAATTAGCAAGAAATAAGTAGCAATAAAATAAGGATATAGGCCACATAGGAAGAGGCGCCACAAACTGGGACATGATCCATTGTCAGTGCATTATACAGGTGAAGAGTACTTGATTTTGGAGAGAGAACTGCAGGCTGTGTTAGGACTCTTTCCTTCAAGTGATGAGGTGTGAGTTGGTCTCAATGGCCTTTGCAAAACAGGAAAAAGTCCTTCCAGTATGGTAAACTAAGTGTGTAAAGACTGAGTGGGAGAAAGCAAAAGGTGTGTTTAGGAACCAATGAATACAATTTGGTTAAAAAGGGGAATTTGAGCATGAGAATAATGGGAAACATTCGGAGAGCAGTTCTCAGTTAATGCCAAGTGAATTCATTGCTATGTAATGAATCATCACAAATTTAGCAGCTGAACACAATACCCATTTATTATCTCATAGTTCTGTAGGTCAGAAGTCTAAGCAGGCATAACTGGGTCCCCTGTTTAGGGTATTACAGGACCAAAATCAAGGGGTCAACTAGGCTAATCTGGAGGTTCTGGAATAAATTTACTTCTGAGTTCATTCGGATTGTCCGAGGTATTTAGGTTTTTGTGGTTGTAAGAATGAAATCCTTGTCTTCTTGCTTGCTGTTGGCCAAGGAACACTCAGCTCCTAGCAGACACACTCAAGTCCTTGCCACATGGTTCCCTCCATCTCAGCAACAGGGACCTCCCTCATGTTGAATCCCTGTCACTTCTTGAATCTCTCTTTCTCTTCTGCCACAAACCAGTGAAAACTCTCAGCTTTTAAAGGTCTCATTATTAGGAATGGCTCTCTCAGATAATCTCCCTTTTGATTAATTGAAGGTCAACTGATTAGTAACCTTAAGTACCTCTGCAAAATCTCTTTTGCTCTGCAGCGTAACACAATCATAAGCGTAACACAGGAGACAAAGATCATGGAGTCAGGTGAGCACCCTGCCTACCATACTAAACCTATAAAATGATGCTGCCATGTCTCTTCATGTTGCCTAAGAGCTCAAACCTCAGGAGGTGTGTGTGTGATGATAAGGTGACTAGTTCAAATAGTGGCAGAAATGTGGTGGAATTTGGCACTTTTGTTAACGCTGTTTTATTTTCAATCAAATATCCTTTTCATGGAGGAAAAACGAACCTTTCAGGAAAGTCCTTAGATATTCCTCCATTCATCTTTCAAGGTTATATGCATGTGAAAGGCTTCCTTATGCCCATGAAGACTCTGGCAGCGTTTCTGACTTGACCTAGATGGAAGGACAAACTTGAAAGAGTAAGAAAAATCCCACTGAGGGTGTGTATACTATTCATAAATTCTTTTTTCTTTCCCTGGCCCAAGTATCCTTCTATTTATCACATTTTAAAGAGTTATGTCATTCCACAAAAAGTAAAAAATCTTATTTCAAGGCATAGACAGTAGTGTTGGTGTCAGAATGTAGTTAAAAAAATAACAAAATGTTGAAAGCTAAAATTTACCATGCTGATGGTTTTCTCTAGTCCAACATGGCTGCAACATGCTGAATCATTCAGGGGAGAAGTTGTGTTTATTTATATCTCCCTCACTGAGCCATTGTATCCACTCTGAAATTTAACAGTCATTTGAGTAGGCAGTAGAAAAGGAAAAGGGTGAGAACTTAGTACAGAAAGAAGAACAAGAAAATAGTTTCTTGTACAGTATCATCGGAATC
>NW_007728575.1:22804-23946 GCF_000696425.1 Galeopterus variegatus
TTTTTTTTTTTTTCAAAATTGTTTAAGTCTTTTTAGACAATGAAAGCAGTTCTGTCCCTTCATTGGGGATTCTTAACTTCATTTAGGGAGAGTGTTAAGACCTTTTTCATAATCTGTGAATACCATTCTAATGGATGAATGCAAATACTGTTATCACCTTCCATTGACAGGGGACTCCATTGTTACAATGGAGAAAAGTGTTAATCCTTTTGTAATGAATGCCTTATTGGGGTCTGCACAGGTCAAGGATATAGCTGGATTTTGGTAAATTAACTTTGAGGTTCCCTCCTTAACTCTCATTTTTCTTTTATCTTAAAAAGTAACCACTGCATATAACTTTTTGTTCTTTTTCTTTTACCAATGACATAAGACCTAGTTTATATGCTGAAATGAAACCAAACCAGACAAAAGGTGAATATGAAGGACACGTGACTCTTACTATAACACTCCCGAACAAAACATGCAGAAAAATTCAGCGTAGAGAAATTACTAGAGTCATGTGGTAAAGAATAATGATTTGGTTTAATAATTTGCAATGGCTATATTGGTCTCTCCAAGAACGATCAGGAAGAATATTTCTTCTAAATTTGGTGGCATGTTAAATCCAAATGGAGGCTAAAGCCTAGTAAGTTATACTAACTAATGAGCTTATCAATTCATGAATATTTGTCTTGTTAAGGACGGCGTGACACAGAAGACAAACATAAAATGTATATTTTTCTCTTGGTTGCAACATGCAGTTGGAGAGATGTGAAACTGGTGGAGAGCTTGATGGTGTTTCAGTCCATGAGTTCAGGGATGAGAGGCAGGTGGCGGGGAGGATTCCAGGTGGAGTGTGCATGAGCCAAACTCAGTGAGAAGCTCACCAGGAGTCTGGGTGGGTGGGGACAAGAGAAGGCAGGCCTAGCAGGCAGGAAATGGCAAGAGCAAATGTGTGATCACAATAGCTCTGTTATAACTGATGACCTTATGTATACAGAGGGGACACAGAAACAGTGAGGAGGAGCACAGGCTTTCTATTCAGAACAGAGCTTGGCTTAAATTCATCACTTAATGAAATAGCCTTGGATAAATTATTTAACCACCTTGGCCGTCAGTTTCTTCATCTGTAGAAAGCACAATGTATCTGGGACACAGGAAAC
>NW_007728575.1:24345-91122 GCF_000696425.1 Galeopterus variegatus
CCACCTTGGCCGTCAGTTTCTTCATCTGTAGAAAGCACAATGTATCTGGGACACAGGAAACATTCAATACTATTTAGCTTTTTATTATTATTCTTATTACGTAGAAACAGTCATGAATAATCAATCAAGAGCTCCATTTAGCCAATGAATAGAATAAAGATACCGATACCTGACAACTGCTGAGTGTTACCATGCACCAGACATTCTTAGGGTACTTGATATATATGGCCTTACTTACCGTACACATCACCCCCATGGAGGAAGCAGCACTATTATCTTCATTTTATATATGGGGAAAGTAAAGTAAGGAGAGCTTGGGTAACTTGTGTGAGGTCACACAGATTGTCAGTGACAGATTGGGGATTTGCACCTACGTAGTCTGGTGCTGAAATCTGGCTTTTGGGCACCACTCTGTAGCTCCTGGGGCTCTTGCTCCGCTCCATACCCTGGGCTCCTAACTAACTGATCTACTGCTTCTCAGCGGGGGGATGGCTATCCAACATCAGTCTTCCAGTCTACACTGAGCGTATTGAGCATGCTGAGAATGTGCTGCACCAACCTCAAGGACCGCAAGGCACTCGAATGGTTTTGACTGAAGATGTCTGTCCTTTGTTAATCATGGCAGTAAGTGGTAATGAGTCTGAACATCTTTAACTATAAAGAGTTAGAAACTTTGTTCCAAAATTAGAGTCTATCTTAAGAGATCTAGAATTTCCTTCAATAAAAATTTTAAAGCATTAGGAGAAAAAAAGGGCAGTGGAGGGAAGAGTGTTACATGCACTGATTCTATAAGGCTCACGAATTTGTATCGAGTCTGTTGTTGTATTGCTGGTCTTAGTTTCAGCAGCCCATCAATTAACAGAGATGTGCTGAGTCCTTACCATGTGCCAGCTACTGAGAAATGTAAGGCTCACGAATTTGTATCGAGTCTGTTGTTGTATTGCTGGTCTTAGTTTGAGCAGCCCATCAATTAACAGAGATGTGCTGAGTCCTTACCATGTGCCAGCTACTGAGAAATGTGAGATCATCTTAGATACTCAAGGAATGACCAATCTAGTTGAATGCATAGAATACTAAAAAGAGCTTGGCGTGTGGATTCTGTGCAGTCCCAGAATTGAGCCACAGGTTGACAAGTTACCAGCTGTGTTACCTACGCCTTGATGTTTCTGAGGTTTTTCTCCCTATTGATAAAGTGGAGATAATGCTACCTGCTGCCTAGGAGTGGTGTTAGAATTAAACCGAGGTAATATCTGCAAAGCATCTGGTATTGTTCCTCGAAAGTAACTGGCTCTTATTACGATGGCTATGATTACTATTAGTATTATTTTGACATACATACACGAGAAGATAACAAGTCATGACAAGTATCAAAATGGAAATGCAAACAGTAACTATTTGTTAAATTCAGAGAGACACGAGTGATGGGAGGGAGTGTTCAGAAGTGATTTCCTGAAAGCAATGGGGTTTGGGTTAGTGCTTTCCTGAGTGGTTTCTAAAGAAACCCCAATTTGTTAGGAGTAAACAGGGTCCTGGGGTATATGTTCAGGCATCACTGGCTACAGCAGGTCAATAGGTTCCTTCATGTTGTGGCTTCTTAGAGCCTTTTTATGACAATTCCATAATAACTCTGCAAAGGGAAGACTCACTATGCCCTGTTTCCCAGGCAGATTTTGACCTTTTTCTTCTTTCGTGGACCTCTCATGGCTGCAGCGGTGGAGCAAACTCTGGGAAACATGAAGTGAAACCCTGACTTGAAGGATGGGTGGCAGGTCTCAGGGAGTGGGTGGAGAGGGGGCAGGAGTTGGGTGTTCTGAGCAGAGTCTTGGCAGGAGCAAAGGCAGGGGTGTGGGGAGCCATGGGAGGTCAGCCAAGGGGCGGACTGGGGACAAACTGGGAGAGAGGACTGGGTTGCAGAAATGTGGAATGAATGGAGGTGGTGGGGTTTGGTAATTTTTTTTAAGGAAGATTAATCTTACAACACAGTCTACTGTAGTCCGGATGGGCTGAGCAGGAAGCTTTTGTGTCAGTCCATGCATGGAATGATGAGGTCCTTCCCAACTCATTTCTCGGCTGTGACCTTTCCCCTGATGACAGGGTGGAGCCTGCTGTGCTGGGCCCCACTGTGTCCTCATCCCAGGGGCTCAGCATTTGTTCCAAGTCTCCAAGGCAACACCTTCATGAACTCACGGACAGGCCTTAGAACACTTCTGTTGCTCTAAATCTGTCTTTGCTTCAAAATTGAACAGTTAACACATGGAGACGTTCACCGTTAGGTGCAGTTTCTTTCACGGCTGGCTGATCTGAGACCTGCACAGACCCCAGCCCTTTACATCTGCGTGTCTGTCATCTGCAGTGCCTCCCAGACCATACTGGCTGCTGACCAAGCTGAATGTGTACATATAAGGGCCTACCAGCCTCCATGGCCTTTCCCTTTTGAGTTCTAAAAGAAACAAAAACAGAGTCTTTCCAACGTGAATGAGAATTAAAAAGATAACTGAGAAAAGAGCCAGTTAATCACAGTTTTAATTGCTGGAAAGCTCAGCTAGTGGGGACTTAAGATCTGGTGATCCGCATGGAAAGAATAATTGTTACTTTTGTGGAATCTTCTCTCGATGCTCCTCTCTTCTCTCCGTTCTCCATAATCGGGATTAGCAAATCTGTGCCTGGTGAGTCACAGATGCTGGAGGCATTCCCTGTCTTCTCTCCTAACTTCCTCACTCACTTCTCCCTTGAGCTGGAAGGCATCCTCCCACCACACGGGAATTTTCAGCCACCGTCTTGCACTGTTCGATCACTTGGCTATTTGGTGTGTGAGTTGCTTTTTAAAAAAATATAGAGAGAATAATTCATTTATAGTTCCTTATTTAATGTGAGGGGTTAAATAAAGGAGCTCTTCATAAGTACATAGATTAAAACCAAAACAAAACAAACACTAAGTCCACACGCCTCATAGCAACAGCTGCCTGGTTTGTGTTGTGTGTGTTTACAGCGGAAGTGGTCAGTGACAATACTGTGCAAGGCAGGTCAGGTCACAAATTCAGAACAGGAAATATATTTTCATCTTGTTATTTATGACCCAGCCTTAAAGGAAAACAGATGGTACCACTTTCGGAGCTGTTTTGCTCTTGTTTCAAATGGCTAATTCAAATCAAACACAGGATTCTATTCTTAGTCAAGGCAGCTGCTGCATTGTCTGAGCTGGGCTGTTCTTACCAACAACACCCTTTCCCTGAACAGTGGCCAGAGAAGACCACAGTAACGTCACTGTCACCTTCACCTGGCAGCCCTAAGAGAACTGCTTCATCTGCAGCAGCCCAAAGCCACCTGCTGGATAATATCGTCTAACATACACTGTGGTTGTATTTTGAGTATAATGCACAGCTTCTGCTCCTTTCTCTTGCATTTAATCCTGTCAAAGACCTAACTTTCCCTTTCAAAGCAATGATTATTCCAATTTTAGAGTAGAGTGACCTCTCAGCGACTCTTATAGGTGGACAGGATTGCAAAAAGGGGAATAGAGGTCAAAGAGGACGAAGAGAGCACATGGAAGGTGATAGATACTCCCCAATACAAGGGAAACAGCAGACACTGCTCAAGTGCCCTCTCCTTGGGTGGTCACAAGTTCCTGTTGAATTTCTTTGGTTTAAAGCTCTTTTTATGAGACTCACTAGGAGAAGTTGAAAAATAAACATTTGAATTAGCTATTTTTTAAAAAATCAATTTTTCAAACAACATAATATGTGTACATAATTCAAAAAATAAAACACTGTCCATTTACTCATTTCTCTACTCTATGAAGGGTCCCTTGGTCTAACCCTCCCTCTGGACACTCACTCCCTATGTCCCAAAATCAATCACTGCAAATTCTTCTAGTCGTTAACTTCAAGTATTTACCTCCATATTTCTAAGAAATATGCTTACGTTATTGATTATTTAATTTTAGACAATATCTTCTACTGTTCTCTAATAGCAGTTGAGGATTTAGCTTGCCCACAACTCCTTCCCTTTACTAACCTGCTCTCCCAATTGAGGTTAACTTCAAGTATTTACCTCCATATTTCTAAGAAATATGCTTACGTTATTGATTATTTAATTTTAGACAATATCTTCTACTGTTCTCTAATGGCAGTTGAGGATTTAGCTTGCCCACAACTCCTTCCCTTTACTAACCTGCTCTCCCAATTGAGTTAAATTACATTTTTGGTTAATTATCTGACAGTTTTCGTATTACGATGAATAGGTACTTTTTATTGTCAAGCCATGTAGTATAGTGTTGTTAGATTTCCTTTCTTGTATAATTTTTGTTTTTCCTGAAGTTAATATTTGTACAATTTTTTATTGACTTATTTTTATGTATTTCTTTAAACATGTTTTCTTTGGGATCGAAACTTATCAACTGCATAACTGTAATACCTTTCAGATGATCGAACACATCCAATGGTGTATTAGAACCTCCCCTCCCCTGTCTCCTGGAAACCTCTCTTCTTTCCTTCCTCCTACTCACATCTGTTTGTCTGCTATATCTTTTGAAAAGGGCGTAATCTAGATCTTTCCATTACTTTCCCCCTGTGTTGTCTCACTTTCCAAGATCCTGTGTCCTATCATAGTACCTTAAACACAAATGCATGAGAAGTAAAAATTTTGGTTCCTTACATTTCTGAAATTATTGTTGACTCTCACATTAGACAATAATGGTTTGATATGGCAGAGACACCAGGAAACCAACATTAGTAAACTTGAAGACATACCAATAGAAACTCTTGAAAATGAAATATAGACCTAAATGTAGAACCCCAAACTATAAAACTTCCAGAAGAAAATAGGGGGAAATCTTTGTGATTTCTAGACATATATCAGTAAAAGCCTGATTCATTAAAAAGTTGATTCATAAACTGAATTTTATCAAAATAAAAAAACTTTGGGCCTTTTATAAGTATATGAAAAGACAAGCCACAGACTGGGAGAAAATATTTACAGAACACATATCTAATAATGAATCTGTAAGCAGACTGCATAAAGAACAACAAAATATTGCTACACATAATAACAGGAATGAATCTCAGAATAAGTATGCTGAATGAAAGAAGCCAGACAAAAAGATCCCATGCTGCATAAGTGCATTTATAGAAAACTCTAGATAATGTAAACAAATCTATAGTGACAGGAAACAAATCAGTGGTTGCCTGAGAGGGGGGTGAGTGGAGAGCTAGAGGGAAGGATTATAAAGGGTTCACTATCTTGATGTGGTGATGGTTTCAGGATATATACATATGTCAAAGCTCATCAAATTGTACACTTTAATTATGTACAATTTTTATGTCAATTATACCTCTATAATATTTTTTAAATTAAAAAAAAGAAAGCATCATACTGCTACATCTGAAATTATGCATTTTTAATAATTACTAGAATGCTTTCAGATCACTGGTATACACTCACCCATCAATATCTACTTAGCCAAGCGCTGTGCTATGTTCTAGGTGAGCAAAGTGGTTCCTAACTTACCGGCTTTCGGGCTAATGGGAGAGAGAGGCAGTTGCATATATAAAATAATCATACCAATATTTAACACTTACTGAGCCCTTTCTATGTGCCAGGCACTTTAAGAAATCTACCTTTCATGCATAATTCATTTTACTGATGAGGAAACTGAGGTACAGAAGGGCTGTACCTCGCCCAAGCTCACTCAGCAAGTGAGAGAACCAGGGCAGGGTGGCTGCAGAGGTGGTGGTGGGCCTGTCCACCCCACTGTTCTGCCTTTGTGCCAACAGATTGCCAAGTGGTGGGATGTGACAGTGCATGACGCTGTGATGACGTGTCACAGCAGGCTCCAGCTCATGAGGGGTGGGGGAAGTGGGGCGAGGTTGCCCTGGGAAGCCGCACGTGGCTTGACGTTAAGTGAAGGAATTTGAATGATTCTCAGGCAGTGGGTATATTGGCCTTGGGTCTTGGACCACACACAGTATCCTGATCTAGTCACTTTCTCCATTTCTCTCTTTTGTTCTCTTTCTCCAAAATGGATAGAGATGGGGAACCACGTATGCCTGTTGTTGCCAAAAGCTATGCCTAAATCCATCTCTCCCTTTGAGGAAGGCACGTAAGTGATTATGGGGTCGTGGTGCTGTGATTCAGAGTGCCAGTCTGAACTCGTGCTTAGTTATGTCAAGAGGGCAGATTAAACTCACATTCGCGATGGCAGAAGGCCACCGCTGCTCCTCCCCAGCTCCCCAAATCTCTAACCTGAACACATTACAGAATTAAAATAGAGACTGATCGGCAATTAGCAATGGCCATAAAGAGTCTAGGGTACTGCTGTAAAGCCTGTGCAGCTCTCTGGTAGTAGCCTAGTTGTTTTAAAGAAAAACCGGATTAGAGATGAGGCTGACAGGATGAAGGACATTCAGTGTTGGGCAAGTTGGGACAGGCAGGTCAGGGGCCCTGCTCATCCCTAAGGCCCTGAAAGGTACATTGTTAATGCTACGTGACAGATAAATTATATCACGAACCCTAGGAAATGCCTAGAGGGAAATCAAAAAATGCCATTAGCAGACAGACCTTTGATGATTTTCCCAGGATACTGCTGTGTTTCCAGAAACGCGGCCTGCAGACTCACTGAATCACGTACGTCACATTACCAGAAACAGTTGCTGACAAATAGTTCATTTAAATGCTATTGAGATAAAAGCAGGAAGGCGTGAACAGTTAAAGGCAGAAAAGTAACATATGTGTCCACCCGTACTTTGTCCCACGTGGGTAGTACCTTAATCATTTTTTTCATTCCTTGTTCTGCCAGGGGACTGGAAGACATATGTCACTTTTGCACCTTACTGGGGCATTTTCTAGTTTGTTTGGATTTATGTCACAAGCTTAATGAGATTTAAATGGAATCTTTGTATGTGAATAATATGGAGCATTAATGCAAAAACTTTCATTTGCTGTTCTGCTGGCATGATTTGCATAAGGGTTTTTAAATATGAAAGAAGAATATTGAAGTCCTTATAAATCACAAGGCATGAGCTATACTGGGGCAGTAGAAGGAGCAGATCAGATTATCTAAGTAACCATAGTTTCAGAGAAAAGGTTACGTCTTCAGATTTAGGGCAGCAGCAAAGGCGTGCTAGCTGGATGCGATGTGAGGGTCTGCTAGGACTGCAGCCCCCTTGATGGGACATTTTAGTCCTTGTCCTCAACCAGACCGCCTCATACACATTGAATGGATAATCCTGGACTCCTGTTCCATACTGTGCTGTGTAGGGTTTGGGTTTGCAGGGAGAGCACCCGAGGAAGAAACAGAGTGTAGGCCACTAACTTGGTCCTAAGAGAGATGCAGCTTTCTTTTGTCTTTTCGAATGACTCAGCCTGTTCAATTCTGAGACCTGGTTGTACTTCAGGAGCATGGAGATCATTTCACTGCTTCCTCGCCAGCCTTGGGGACATTCTAAGGCCCCCTTCTGCTTCCTTGCACCACCCTGGGGCTTGGAGGATCTCTATGAAGGCACTAGAAACTTTACCTTCAGAAGTCAACTCTTGGCTTTGCTGTCATCTTCCTTTACATTCTGTCACCCCTTCCCTGAGGCAGTGGGGAATGCCCCAGTTGACCTGATGGATGGGCTAGGGGAGGAAACATCCCAGAGGAAGGAGAGGACAGCCTCGGAACATCTTTGAGAGTGTCCCCGACGCGGGCTTCAGTCTGCAGCTGCAGCTTAATCAAGTCGATGCGAGTCAGGGTACGGAGTGGCAACGGGGCAACTTGCGGGAAATCCGTGCCCCCCCACCCCCAAAGCTCTTAGGGAAATGAGATTGTGATTTCAATCTTGATCCGTGCAGAGTCTCCACGACGAAGCAGGATGAAGTCACTGTGTCCCTGGGAAGACAGGAGGAGAAGAGTGGCAACGGGGCAACTTGCGGGAAATCCGTGCCCCCCCACCCCCAAAGCTCTTAGGGAAATGAGATTGTGATTTCAATCTTGATCTGTGCAGAGTCTCCACGACGAAGCAGGATGAAGTCACTGTGTCCCTGGGAAGACAGGAGGAGAGTTAGAAGGAGGCGCCTATCAGTCACTCTCACGGGTTGCCATGAACATATTCCTCTGGGGCTGTGCTGGGTGGGACCTCACCACAGGCTTTAGGGAGACGTGGAGGGCTGCCATGTCCAAGGCGCCTCACCGGCCCCCACCTAGAATCTGAGTCGCACAGTATTTTAGAGGGAGACGGATCTGAATCAGGGTCCTCAACAGAGTTGTGTTGAGACCAAACGAAAATCAGTTATATGGAGACTGTCCCATATTTAAAAATTTGATGTTTTGCCCATCATGGATTTTTTTTTTTTTTTTGCATTAATTTTGACTTTTGGTGCCCCTGTAAATTGTGCACTAGAGGTGAGCACGTTGCTCACTCTGTCTCAGTCCCCGCGCTGGATCTAATTGAGCTCCTTATGTTTTCATACGAGAAAACTGAGGCACAGAGCAGAAAAGGACTTGCCCAGTGAGACAGAGATAATTAATGGGAATAGGAATTAAAGTTTATTTTCAGCCTGGTGAGTTTTTTTTTTTTTTTCCCTTCTTCCTACTTCATATGGCTCCCTTGCTTGCTAATTTTTTTTTTCTAAAGATGGAAGAAAAACTTCCAGAAGTCTGGAGAAAGTTTCCTTCTCACCAAGTTTAAGACCTAGAGCGAGGGGTGAGGAGGGAGCACAGTGAGGTGTCAGATGTGCCTCAGGAGGGAAGAGCCAGGAGCTTGGGGCAGGTTTTGCAGAGCGGGTCCCAGTAGAGCCTGCTTTCTCTATAGATACAGGTGATCTCTTCTCAGGTAGGTCAAGTAGACTCTTTAAATGGCTGCTTCTTCAGACTTATAGCTATTTTAATTTAACTCCAAGTGCTCAGAGGAACACTTTTATTTAACTTCAATAGAGGATAGCTTTATTAAAGTCATATAAGAAATAGGAAAAGGAAAATGAGCCCAGAGAAAATATGCCAATGGAAATTCATATTTGAGAAATGTCCAGATATAATATCTTTCATTTTAATTTACTTCTTAAGCATTGAATGAAATTTTAGGCCCACCTGAGAAGCAAAATAAGATTAGTCTACCGAACAATAGATAACCAGGTTAACAAAAAAAAAAAGACAGCAAAATTTGCAGAGATAAAAGTTTAATTATGTCCTAGTTGCTTGCTGAGATCTGGAAATCAATGCAGTTATTTCAATATAATTCTTGGTGGGCTATCAAATGACATGAGGGATCTTTGTACCCCTTCTGTTAAAATATAGCCACCATAAAATAATTAACAATAATGGAGTTGACATTAGATTAATGTAGCTAACCTAAGGTTGGTAGTGGAATTGCTTTTTGAATGAAACAGGAAAAAAAATTAAGAGCAGACTTCTGTGTGACTGAAATAGCAAGGAACGTGCCTGGAAGTCTGAAGACATTTCATCCTTTGTCTCAGTGTGGAATAAAATTCTACGAAACCTGCTTCAGCCTTTCTTTACGGAAAAAAATTTATGAAAAATATCTTAAATGGAAAAATCAGGGTGGTTGAAATCGATCACTTTTATATATCCTAGATCAGACCTAAAATATTTAATATACCATGTTGCAAAAGCTGATCAGCACAATTTTCTCTTTTTTAAGAAGAAGTGGAATGGCAGTTGTCACAGGAGATTGAGACAGGTTCGAATTTCATTTGGGCCACTTCTCAGCAGCTGTATTACAAAGCCTTAGATTTTTCATGTATACTCTTGTGAAAATAGTGTAGGGGCCAAGGGAAAACTTCCGCTTCAACTCCCTGAAGGTTCTCTGAAAAATCAACTAATAAACAATCTCTGAAATTAATGCGGAGAAAAGGCACAACAAATTTTATTATTTTAATGTTCTGGGAGGGGAAATACATGGGGAAATTATAAGAGAGTAATTTACCAATTTTCCCTGGGGTATAGAGCTTATACACCCATCTCTATAGGGAAAGGGGAGATGGGGGATCCAGAAGTAAATGATTCTTAGGAGAACACAATGGGTCTGGAGAATACGCAATGGCCTGGGACAACGTCTATTTGGCCCACTGAGCAGACAATGACTGATAAATGATTTTCTTTGAAATACTGAATGGGACAGAAATGAAAGACAATGGTTTGTGACAAAACTTAGTCCAGGTGTGTTGACAGACTCCGGTCTTCCTTCTTGTGATGAGTTAAGTTAATGAAAACTCAGAGAAAAGCCCAGAGGTCATGTCTTCTTCTTTGGCAGGTCCAGACTTTAGGCAGATATGGGAACAGCTCCATCCCATGCTTTGGAGAGTGACAGGATTGACACACAGGAGAGACCTTGAGGCTGCTTCTTTATCCCAGCATATTTTTGGGGTAACAGCTTTCTGCACCCCAACAATAGTAACACCGACTTATCTTACAATGTTTTTTTGTATAAACTTTCAAGTTCTCTCTCTCTATATATGTTAATTTTTATTATTTATTAAATATTTATTAAAGGTAAATATTTTGGTAGATTTTTAGAAGTTAATAAAATCTGCTGAGCTACTCACTAATTGATTGAAATATACTGACAAATATTATGTAGTTGGGTTCATGAGACTGAGAATGAGCATTTTATTACAAAGGAAAGAAAATCTTTGGAAATTTTCTGCCTGTGCTTGGGATAGGGGTGAGACTCATCAGTGGGCATTTGGCTGGTCACCTGGGTCTCGGTGTTAAATTTTCTTATTTTAGTCCCATGAAAATACCAGTTGTTTCCTGTGATCTGACTCGCAATTCCACGCTTTGTTTTCTGAACGTTACAAAATCAGGTTCCATTGTAGCCATTCTGGAACCAGTTGCTTTCGCCTCATTACCTGAGAAGCTTCCAGATGTTGTTAGAAATTCCTTCCTCTGATCTCTTTGCTTGGGAATCCTTTGGACTGTTGGTTCCAACAAATGTCTGGGCCTGACTTTGTAGATGTCATCACCAACTTGGTTAAATCATTTAAATGTGCATCATTTGAAAAGAGGGAACCTTCCATGGTTTAAAAAGAAAACAGCAGCAACAGAAACTCGGGGATAGTAATATGAAACCAACAGAGATATGGGATACTCTTGAATCATTGGTCCCCTAACTGACTCATGGATTTAACAAATATTTATTGAGAACTGACTATAATGCTGAGCACTTTGCTAGGTAATGGGATATATTTGTGAGTAAAACTCAAAGACATAATTCCTGCCTTCATAGTGCAATCAGTATAATACAGAAGATAAAATTTAATTAAAAGAAATCACATAAATAAACATAAAATAATGACTCTCTGAGGTGCTGCAAGGAAGAGATCCATGGTGATATAAGAATACAGAACAGAGCAGGTGATTTAAACATGCATGCTGACAAAGCCTCCTTGAAGAAGATGTATGTGAGCTGAGATCTAAAGAAGATTTGTAATTATGAAAAGGAAGAGAGGCAAAGAAAGGAGAGGGGGAGAAGGATTCCAGGAAGAGGGCACAGTAAGTGCCAATGCCCATTGGCAGAGGGAGCATGGGGTGTTAGAGGATCTGAGAGCAGGCTGGCATGGCTGAAGGCAGCTATGAGATGTGGGGGAAGAGAGAAGCCAGACCATGTAGGTCTTGGTGGCCATATAAAGAGTTTTTGTTTTGATTCTAAGACCAGTGAGAAATCATTGAACTGCTTTAACCTGGTGTGTTTTTATGTGACAAGATCAGATGTGCATTTGAAAAAGATGACTGTGGTTGAAATATACATGGAGGAGTGAAGCATGTCTCAATTCAATGCATGGAGATCCTTTAACAGTCTTGTAGTTGTTGAGGGAAGAGCTGACGGTGGTTGAGATCAGCTGAGTGTGGCAGAGGTGGAAAAAGGTGGAAGGTTTTGAAAGATACTTAGGAAGTAACTTGGTAAGTGCTGTGGATTGAATTCTGTCCCCCAAAGACTATGTATTAGAAACTTAACCCCACTGTGACAGGGAGGGAATTCCTATAATGGTAATTGAAAGATGGGGGCTTGAAGAGGTGCTTAGATTGTGAGGACCATGCCCTAAGAAATGGATTAATCCATTGATGGTTTAATGGTGGTCATGGGTGTGGCTCTGAGGGCTATAAAAGGAGAGCCCGTGAGGAGGTTGCTTTTTTCCCTGCTTCTGCCATGTGACACCCTGTGTCACTTCAGAGTTACCACCAAGAAAAGGCCTCACCAGATGTGTTCCCTAGACTTTGGACTTCTCAGCTTCTGAAACTGTAAGAAATAAGTTCTATTTCTTTATATATTACCCAATTTCAGGTATTTTGTTATAAGCAGCAGAAACAGACTAATACAGTAAGACTCAGTGCAAAGATAGGTTGTACCTTGGGGTTTCTTCTGATAGTTTTAGGAAAGCCCATCTTATTTGTACTGACTTTTCATTTTGTATCCTTTCAAAATAAATTTTTTTGTGTGTGTATTTATGCATACCTATAAGAGTCAAGGATTGTGAGGCACTAGGGAATTTCATATAAAGCCAAAATATGCCTGCCCTTGTGTGCTCTCAGCCTGGGGGTATGGCCACTTTCTTTATGGGGCACCATGTTCTCATTCTGGACTAATATTTTTTATGTTTCTCTCAAAGTGCACCTTAGGATGCCACAGAGACGATTTGACATTGCAACAGTTGTAATCATGAATTGTGTCGAGCAGCTGAAATCTCTTTCAGCTGCAGATAACCAAGTTTCTTATAGTATTTTCATTTGTGGGTTTCTGTCTTGTTCTTATACCTACATTATTGTTCAAATGTACTAAAACTTCCCTGTGGTCTAGCAAGTGTGGGGCATCTCATCTTTTTCCTTTGAAAATATGGGTTTGATTGCTCAAGTTACATCTATTTCTAGTAGCACTTGGCACCAGGCTCCCAGCAATGGGGCAGGGGCTGGTACCCAATGCCTTGAATGTGGTTGATTGGGAAGCCAAACTATAAATGAAAAGGTGGACTGTGAAATCCTGACCAAACAGCTTCAGAATTTAACCTCCCACTGAGCAGTTCTGATATGTGAAGGATGAATTGTGCTGGCTGGTTTAGGAGGAAAAACTGTCTCTCTAATAGCTACTTCAAAACCTTTCCCCTTCGACTGGTGTGGAGTCTTTGTTGTTAAAAACAGAAGGAAGCTAACAGTAGGGAGAATATAAAATAAAGAATAAAAGGTATTCTCTTAAGCTGTTTGCTAATCACAGTGGGGACTGTTACATCAATCTGTCTGTCTATCTATATAGTTATTATCCACATAAATTTTAAGATCATTATTTCTATTCAGTAGAATAAAAAGTTAAACCTCAAATTTATCTCTTCCAATAAGCAGAATGATTTTCTCATATGACCCTTTCATCTGATCTCTATTTTATTTAGATAGACATATTTAATTACTTCTTATTTATTCTGATCTTTAAAAATCTTAATTTTGAAAAAAATATTATTTCCATTGGGGGTTCATTTCTCTGGGTCCCCATGCAGAAAAATTCTCTCTGCCTTTGATGCATTATATTTCTCTTACTTGATCTCTCACAAGCAGACCCTCTCTACTAGTGGTTCTCAGAATCACATGGTGTTTGTTAAAGTCCCACACTTCAAGGCCCCAGATATCCTGATTCATTAGATTGGGATGGGCTGAAGAATCTAATTTTTATTTAACATCCTAGGTGACTCTCTTTTAGGGTATCTTTGGACCCCTCTTTGAGAAATACTGCTTTTAACTAAAGGAGTATCTTTAAAATAAGGGAAGCCTGTATGTATAGCAAAATCTATTGCCTATTTTAAAAAGTTCCTGAGATAAAGCATCTTTCAAGCAGTGCATTGTATACAAATTTTTGTTCCCCCTATTTTCTAGCATATCACTGCATGTACAATATATCCAGGTTGAAATGTCATTCTTTATTTTCAAATATTCTTATTAGAAGAGTTTTCTCTCTCTGTCTCTGGGTACCCTATTGTAAGACAAAAAATAAATCTCAATATTCGGTTAATAACTTAAAAATATGAGAACATTAAACCCTGAATTGAGTCTTCAGATCGCTCAGCCCGTTACTAATTTTTGTGCCATAAGTGATGTAGAGTCTCCATTGTTATCTTTTTTATTTGAGAGATCTGTCACAGAGCTGTCACATCCCAGCCTTGCATTTTGCCAAACTTTCTTTAAAAATATTTTAAGTGGATGAGCATCTCTATGACAGATTTAGAATGTGTGTATGTAACATCCTAAGCCATCAGCCAGTGACTTTAAGTCCCACGGACCGCCATGCTGTGGTCATCAGAGTTTTGTGCAATGATCACTAACATGAAAAGACCAAAATAAGCATCACTTTCTTTTGGAACATGCTACTTGGCCTTGCTCTTGTGAGACTCCTGAGACCTCAGATGACATAAACTGAAGGTGCCATTTGTGACAGAATAGGAACACTTTCTATATTCTTGCTATTGTTACCTACGAGAGTTCATTGTTTCCAGGTGCATTTTGAAGCACTGATTGAAACAGCCCCATATGGGTTGTAATTGATTAACTGGAACGGCATCTTCAACCTCTGGATCCTTTGAGCAGGTGGAATAAACGGGCGTGTGTCACTGGCTCACAGTGCTGTGGTTTCAGGAGACTTTTTTTTTTTTTTTTTCCTTTTTGTCTTTTTTCGTGTCCGGCAACGGATCGCAACCCTCAGTGTCGCACCGGTACCGGACCGGGACCGGCAACGGGATCGCAACCCTCGGTGCCGCGCCCGCACCTCGCTCTGCCAGTGAGCGGGAACCAGTCTATATGTGGGATCCGAACCCTCGGCGGGAGTGCCGCCGCGCTCCCAAGCGGTGCACTGTAGCAGTGCGCCATCGGGCCGGCCCTCAGGAGACTTTTTAAAAGGGGGATTTTCTGAAATGATTTTCTAAGATAAAGCCCTGAATAGGTAAAACAGGATGACACGAATAAGCTGCTTGTCTTAGAAGTACTCTGAAGAAAGAGTTGATGGAAGGGTGGGACTGAGAGTCCTTGGCTGTTCTGCAGGTGAGTCGTTGCTGTAGTGCTGTTTGTTTTGGTCAGTTGACTAAAAGAGACTTGGCTCAGTGGTTGCTAAACTTAAACTTCTTGGTGGTA
Source organism: Galeopterus variegatus (assembly GCF_000696425.1). Classification (NCBI taxonomy): domain Eukaryota; kingdom Metazoa; phylum Chordata; class Mammalia; order Dermoptera; family Cynocephalidae; genus Galeopterus; species Galeopterus variegatus. Next base: position 39,443 of record NW_007728575.1, read on the forward strand.
ATGAGATTTGGAATATTTGTGTTGAATTTGAGAAACTGAACTGTAGGTCGCGCATAAGCATTTCCATTTTATTACCATAGGAGAGTATATTCGTTAGAATAAGGAACACTAGGTGCTTAAAGAGTAACCCCTGAATCTTCATGGCTTTGCAAAATCAAGGGCTGGTCCTTGCTCCTGAAACAGTTTGGGCAGCTTTCCTGGGAAGCTCTTGTCTAAGAGGCGGCTCACAAATCCAGGCCCCTTCTAAACTGTGATGCCATCATCTTAAACCTGTGGCCTCTGTGGATGCAGAGGAAGGATCAGGGCGAGTGTGGACAGCCTGGGAGATATTTTCTGGCTGGGTCTGGGAGGGACCCCATTCTACCGGCTACAGCCCAGTCATGGTGGCCCAGCCTATCTTCAAGGGAGACTGGGAAACGTGGTCCTCCTGTGGGCTCACACAAAACTGGGAAGCTCAGTAGCCTGGAGCCAGTCTCCCCCGAGGAGAACCAGGCAACTTTCGTAGTGGAATGCCTCTACTGGGTGTGGCTGTGTTTTAACAGGAAACAAAGAAATTTAGCTTAAAGTAAGGCATATGGATTCTGCTTTGGGAAAGAAGGCCTTAGAGTTTGGTGGACTTGGGTACTAATTCTTGTTCTGCCACTACTCCTATGGGATGTTGGATACATTTATAAAATGGGAATTATATCAGTGTTTAGTTCATAGGTTTGGTATGAGAATGAAATGAGTTAATGCTCAGAAATTGCTTGTATGGGCTCAATATCAACTAGTATTAGTATTATAGAAGTTGTTTATTTTCCCAGTGATCTGAGAGGAGAGGGATTTATATAGAGCAATGGTTTTTGACCTTGGCTGCACAGCAGAGTCACTAGTGAGAATTTGTTGAAATGCACCTGGGTGAGAGTGACACCCCAGACTTCCATGTGTTGTTGACAAAGCCGGGCAAGTGGAGCTGCCGCACAGCAGGGCTCAGAACCACTGGTCTACACCTCGCACAGGATAGCTCAGGGGATTCCCCAGCCTCAAAGAACGGATGTATTTGAGGAAGAGCCTGCCCAAGGTAAGTCTCCAAGGCAAGGCAGAGGGCAGAAGCTGGAAGGAAACTGGAGGATTTCACAGCAGAAGGGGGTCCAGTGTCCAGCACTATAAATCATTCAAACATGTTAGGAAAATCAGCCTAAATGGTTAGTCTGAGGTAGTGGCATGAGCTGCCCTATGTTGTTGTCTCAGATCCCAGTAAGTGCTTCTTTTTGGCCCTTTTTCCAGCCCTATTTCTTGATCCAACCTCATCCAGTCTGAAGTCATCTGTCAAAGAGAGATGTAGGTGGTTGGAGAGAAGTAACCACTCTGAGAAAAAGGGAAGAAAGAAATCTTCCTTTTCCCTGTAGGATAATGGGCATAGTTCTGTATGCTCTGGCTCTGAGAAGTCATCTCTGTCCTTGTGAAACATAAAAAAGTTCATGCCGCCTAAGGCCTCCGATCCCAGTGTTGGCATGCTGAAGGCCTTTATTTTCTTTTTCTCCTTCTCAATTCCCTTCAGGTAGAAAACCCCAAGAGCATTTCAACAATGAAACTAAAAGAAATCTAAATCAGGACAGGCTTAGTTGTGCTGCAGTAATAAACAATCCTGAATCTTAGTGGCTTATTATAACCGGTTATTTCTCGTTACATGTCCTCAAGGTCGCTTAAGAGCTCTGTTCTCTGCTGTCCACTCTCCAGGACCCAGGCTGAAAGATCAGTCACTAAAGGGAAGATGTCATGATTTTGAAAAGAGAATGCTCGGTGTGTCTAGCAAGGCAATTAAAGGCTCTAGTGTGGAGGGGTGAGTGTCACACACTCTGCTCTGGATCAGTCACAGAACCACTTCCTCAGCACCCCCCAATGGGGACAGGAAGAGGGGTCTTGTGTGTGCCCAGAATGAGAGGTAAACTGGATGTAGATGAGACCTATTGGCTACACAGAGATGCAAATGTCAAAATGATGTTTGAATTTCAAACACCTGCCTTATGAATGTATCAGGAAAAACAAAACAAAACAAAACATTTCTGTCACAAGTAAATATGTCAAAGAAATGCCTCCCACCCCAAATATACACTGAAAAATTACTCAAACATTAGCTTCTGAAGAGGAATTTCTTTTCTAAAGTTCATGAAATTGGGTAAATAGAGAAATTACTAATGATGGCATGTGTTTTGGCTAATAGCTGAATTCTTCTAAAATTTTTTATCTCAATTTTCTTATCATCTAAAATTTCTACAGAAGTAGTAACAGACTTCTGGAAAAGTTTGGGTAGATCTTTCTTGCCTTTAAGAACAAATGAGTGGACTTTTTGTTTTAGGATATTTGATAGTTTCTCTGCTCCAAGTGGTTGGAGAGACTGGTCTGAATTTTTTATTCTTGTGTCCTTACCGCCTAACCAACTGTGCCTACCATAGAATAGCCAATCTATTCATATTGACTGGAATAAGCATGGAATAAGCATTGGTTTCATAATACCTCAATATATCTCCCAAGTATTTCTGAGGAAGTTATGAAACTCAAAACAAAATTAATTTCAAATGATTTCTATTTAAGAAATAATGTAACATTTCTGGTAATGTCACAATATCAAACAGTAAAACCATACGTCTTATGGAGTTTTTGAGATGATCACATCCTCAGGATTCCCTTGAACACTAGAATAAACATTGTATCACATCTTTGGTAAGCGTCATCTATTAGACTCGTGTGTGTGTGTGTGTGTGTGTGTGTGTGTGTGTGTGTGTGTGTGTGTGTGCTTAAGCTACAATATTAGGTCCTGATTACATAGTAGTATCCAGGTTGTTGCTTTTCTTACTTGGAAATATTTTTGAGATTGTCTGTTGATGGCAATCTGTTTTATTAATTACTTGAAAAGCCCTATCTAAAAAAATGCATTTTTCAAGGAGAAGGAATGAGAAATTTTCTTAAGTCCTTCAGTCTGAAAATCATGACTGAAAATCAAGATACTTAAATATGGGTTAATTGTGACTCAGTTTAGCATTTAGCTTGTGAGCCAAATTAAACAAATGAAATAATTTTCATTCAGAAGCTTTCTTTTTAAATTCAGTTCTTCTCGCCTTTCAATATGTTTTAAGAATATTACTATTCTTATTATATGCCTTTTGCATTTATAATTTTCCTCTGTCTCTTCATATAAGACGTTGCTTTCAAAACACACTCACACTTCCCCCAGCATCTGTTCAGTCTAATGGCTACTCTTTCTTGCCCCCACACATTGGATTTGTCACGGCCATTGTTTAAATATTAGGGACAATTACCCAGTGTCACTGAATGTGACCGGTTTAGCTTTTCCTCTCTGCTTTGGTCCAGACAGTACAATCACGCCTGAATGGGAGCACCATTAGTCCTTGTGTCCATTGACACGGAGAGAATAGATTGCACAGAAGCCAGTTCTTTCTTACCTTGTCATTGTTCCCTGACCACAGGCTTTCTCCAGGTTAGAAATAACTGGTTCTTTAAAAGAGAATGCCTGCACCAACCAAATATACTCTAAAGATATGTAACAAATGCTATGTTTGTAACTATCATAAAGCTAAAAAAAAAAACCCTGCAAAAATACTGGAGTAATTAAAAAAAAATTCATTTCTTATTTTATGCTGGCAGTGATGTATTTTATGCAGCATGTAGTTAGTGAGACTCAGCATTCTCAGGCCCACTTTTTAGTTACCAGCTCCTAGAAGCCAGTGGAAAATCACAGGCTTTGAAGTGTAAAATAACTGAGAAAAAGGGTGTAGAACCTTATAAAGTACCTGAGATTACTCTGGACCAGCCAGGAGCAAGCCTTGAAATCCTGTCACTGAAGAAAATGAACAAAAGCACACTTACCTTTTGAGGCACAAAATAAAAGAAAACTGTAAAATTTGTGTGGCACGGTGTCCTAGAAATCAATTATGTAATTTTGTACAATCATATCAGGTAGAGTATCAACCCATTACTGAAACTCAGAGCTTTCAAACCTAATGGAGACTATTTGACATTCCTAGGCGAGCTGCCAAAGGCCCATTTCCAATTGCCAACATGACAATTATTGACACAGACGTGTACAGGCAGGGAAGGGTTTTCAAGGAAATAATGTCAATAATTTTCTACTCTGTTTTAAGCTAAAAATCAGTAGAAGGTGAGTGACTAGAATCCTTGTGGAATCCATATCTACAAATCCGTTGGGTCTTAGGAAAGAAATCCTTGCTGTGCACAACAGTGACAGGCAGTACTGGGGGAGGTGGATGCCCACGTGAAATCCAATCAGGCTGGAATTGGAGAATTGAGCTGTACATGCTGAAGTGTTGAGAATTTTACTACTCTGCCCTTCCCACATATGGGAGATTCCACCCCTCAAGTTTCTCTTTGCTCCATCCATCTCTTCCGCGAGGAGGCTGATCTTTGACAACTCTGATTTGGTCACGTTACTCCTGCTTTACAGCCTACGATGGCTGCCTCCTGTCATTCCTCAGCCCACATGCATCCTGGCATTTGGATCTGTTTCTTTATCCAGTCTTTCCTTCACTGCTCCCAATGAATTCCTCTCAAATTCAGACTGTTCTCCTGAATTTGTCTCCTATCTGATGAGCTTAATCCTCTTTCTGTGCTGATTCTTAGGCTGTCCCCTCATCCTGTGATATCTTCTCCACTCGATTTACCGATCTAATTCTGCTTATTCTTAGAGGTCGTGCTTGAATCTAGACACCTCATGTTCTTCATATGAGCTGTTGTTTACTGAGGTTCCACTGGGGCCAAAGACTGCAAGAAGGATGATTTGTATGTGATATCTATGTTTTTGGTACATCTGTCTTTCTCCGATAGGTGCATAAGTAACTGATGGATGCAATAAATAGGGAACTGATTTTTGCCTGCAGATAAAGAATGCTTCTTATTGTGCAATTAAACCATTTTTTGTTCTTTAGAGAAAAACATAATAAACATGCATGTAGTTATTACTGTTCCCACTTTACAGGTGAAGAAACTGATGTTCATTCAGAGGGATTGAGCTTCTTGGTTAAATATGATTAGATAATCAAATAGAGATTCAAGTACAGGCCTCTCTGACTCTAGAACCCATGTGAAATTGTGCAGTTTTCTCTGTTTCCAGCATTCAATAATATCTTTCTCCGAAGTTTCCCAGGTTGTAAGTGATGGTGATGGTGATGGTGGCAACAGGACAGTCATGGTAACAGCCATGACGCTCCGAGAGCTGACTCAGTGGCAGGCCCTCTGCTACATTCTTCTCATTCATTATCACAGCAACCCCAAGAGGTGCTCCCTATTTTTTGGATGAAGAAACTGAGGCACAGAGAATTTAGCTATTTGCCCAAAGCCACCCAGCTCATAAGGGACAGGATTGGGGTTCATGCCCAGGTCTCCCCGACTCCAGAGCTTGCCCTCTCGAACCCTGTACTCTTCAGCCACCCACATAGTCTGGATTTCTGGTTGTTCCTTCATGGTCCTGCCTCCCCAGCTGGGCTCCTCAAGGCTGGAGACATCGTCGTCCCCTTCGTCCTTGTCCCACCAGTCTCGTAGGATGTGATGAAAACCTGCTTTTGGACATACATCATCTTCCTCTTGAGGCTGGCTCTGGATGTCTGGGTTGGCTTACGTGGGTCATGATGTCCCCACAGTGACCTGGACTCAAGAAGCTGCACAGTTTTCTTGGGTTTGGGCCCAGGGTCCAAGCATCTTTTTGTGCTTTGCTTATGGGGGAGTGGAGCAGGGGGTATAGAGTGATAGGTTTAAAAGGTACCTTTCTATGTCCCAGTGTCGAGCAGGAATCTAAGATCCTTCTGCCCCTTCCTGTGCAGCTCATGAGTCAGGTAGTGGAAAGAAGATTCTGGAAGCTTTATGCAAGGTGGACATACTTTATTCTTCAGATATGAACTTCACAAACGTGCTCTATTCTCAGACACAAGCTCTGACTCTACTCCACTGATGCTCCATGCTCTGCCCACCTTCCATGCTCTGCCATCCCTCCTTGCTCTGCTGACCAGTGGTTCAGAGCAGTTATTGCTTATTCTTAGTACACAATAGCAGCCACAAGCATTACATAATTACAACAATCGTGCTGAATCAGTAAAAGGGGGCACATGCGTAGTTACACTACTTTTATAACTTGTTTCTAATGAGTGTGCTGAATCTTTCCCATTTGTAACAGATGTGAGGCAAGAGACCCTGACTAAACTTTTTCTACTTTCCTTACAGTCCACCCCTTCAGGGTCACTCGCCATACGATGTACACATTTGATCTTCTGCATGTTCCCTTAGCAAAGATAGCTGACCCTTGTATCCATAGGCCACAGTAACAATATAGACTGTAGCAACACACTATTAAAACACAAGTGCTCCTTCCCAGAGCAGCTAATTTACCATCTTGAGAAAGAATGGTTGCAGGGACAGGTGTCTTACCAGGTCTATGATACCACACATTATCAGCTAACACTTTTGGATCTGTAGGTTCTATGTGTAACGGTATAGGGAAACTCATAATTGGCCACAATGATGATACAAATGTATCTTTTATGATAGAGCATCTATCTGTTCCAGGCCATGTTACCTTTACCTGGGGAGGCCAGGTACTCGTTACCCAAGGTGAGACTTGAAAGTCTTCTAATCCTCTCCCCTAAGGTCCAATCAGGCCTACCCCACTGTATTGTCTGCCCCCGCTGTAAACAGGATGGGGTTGGTAAGAGAATATTTCCATTCTTACCATATCCAGGTTTCAGGAGATCATCTTTAGTAGTAACCTGCAATTAAATAAGTGCTGCAGCTGTATGCAACAGAGCTTCCACCAGAGAGGGCCTGCCCTTGTGGGGTCCCTCATTTGGCATCCTGACTGTCGGCCACAACCAACGTGTCCATCCCTTCAATGATATGGGGCTGGCAGACAGCCTTAATACCCTTTTCAAAAGACCATACATGGCCATAAGTCTACTCAATGCCTTCACAGCACTTTCCTTGTCTGGGGCCTTACAGGGCCATACAAACAGAAGACCAGTAATTCTCAGACTTTGGCAGTGGTCCCATAAGATCCACCTGCCACCATGTCAGGGGCACTCTCACATGGGTTATCTCCCCTTCAGGGGCACCCGTATGCTCATCAGGAGCACATCTGCCCATCAGGGGCATTCTTTCTCAGGTTTATGTGGCACCTGGTGGGCCACTGACCACATGGTCTTGCAGCCAGCATGCTGCATTCTTTGATGTAGCCACCCAGATACATCAGCTGCTGGAGCTCTCTCCAGCCACCTTACCTTAGCCAGCGCATCAGCTTCATCATTGCACAGACAGGCTGAGGGGGAGTGTCCTGTGACATGGAACAGACTTACTTCCTTTTCCTGTCATAATTCCTATAACTCTTGCCACAAGGCTTGCCCCCACAAGGGCCGGTGGCCCACCAGCCACTGCTGGTACTTCCAAGTAGAGATCCAAAGGGTCAAACCCTTGAATACAGCCCTGCTGTCAGTACAGATGGTTAATGGTCCTGGTGCATTTTTTTTATCACCATCCATACTGCTCTCAGTTCAGCCCACTGGCTGCTTTGCTTTGTGCCATTCTCATACCACAAGGTATTGGTTAAGGGCTGGACAGCAACAGCCATCCACAATGCTGAGGGTCCCATGCTGGGGCCATCTGTATACCAAGCCTGCTCTGCAATAGGTCCCTGTCCCTCATGGAAAGGTGTGGTCTCCACCTCCATGAGTAATGATTATGTCAAAGTTTCCTCTACAACCTCCACTGGTTCTAACACAGTTTGCAATTCATTAGACAAAGGACTTATAGACCCAGTACTTCTCTGTTCTATATATGCTCTCCATTTAGACACAGTGGGAGTCTGAGCTACACCAGTTTTAGGGGTGGTTGTTCTTTGCTTATGGGGGAGTGGAGCAGGGGGTATAGAGTGATAGGTTGTTCAGATGCATAGCCAGCCTAAAATGGGGTATGTCGTCCTCACTAGGACCTTGGCAGTTCCTGTAATAGCTTCAGTGGCTATCGGGGCAGAATATGCAGCTGCTAACTGTTTCTCTATCAGAGAGTAATGTACTTCAGTGCCCTTCCAGAACTGAGACCAGAAACCTATAGCCATTTGGAATCGGTCTTGTCTCTGCCACAAACCCTGTCCTGACCCTTCTTGGGTTATATGCACATCTAATTCAAAAGGCTTAGTAGGCTCAGCCACTTGCAAAGCCTGTACTTGCTGTATTGCCCTCTTAGTGGCATGGTAAGCTTGTTCTGCCTCTTCAGTCCAATCCCAAGGAGCTCCTTTCTTTATTAATGCATACAGTGGGTGTGCCACTTGGGCCATATGGGGTACAAAAACTCTCCAATATCCCAAAAGCCCAAATAAGCTTGTAGCTGAGCTGCTGTCATGGGCCGGGGTTGTGCCTGTATCTTATCTATAATGATTTCTGGGTTGACTCATGTCTTACCTGACCAAACAACTCCCAAGAATTTGACGGACAGCCCAGGTCCTTGCACTTTGGTTGTGTTCACGGCCCACCCACATTGTTCAAAACTGGCCCAACAGCTTTGGAACCACTTGGGTTAAATCTGCAAGAGAATCAGAGGTTAATAACATCATCAATAATGAAACATTGTAATCCTGCTGGGCCTAGTCCACTTGGCTAGGTCCCCAGCCACCAAACCATGACAGATAGTTGGGCTACACAGATAGCCTTGGAGCAATACTTCAAAAGTTCATTGTCTTCCTTCCCAGGCAAAGGAAAACTGTTCTTGGCTATCAGCTGAGACTGGGATAGAGAAAAAAAAAAAAAAAGCACTTGCAAGGTCCAGTACACAATGACAAGTTTCCAGTTGAGTCTTCAGCTGCTCCATCAAGTTGTAAACTGAAGACACAGCCATGTACAGAGGAGGCACTACTTTGTTCAGTTCCGGATAGTCCACAGTCATTCTCCAAGTACCATTAGGTTTTTTCCACTGGCCATACCAGGGCATTAAAGGGCTATGTACAGTATAAATGATGCCAATCTTTTCTAACCCCAGAATATTGGCACTTATCTCTGTATGTCCTCCCAGCAAATGATACTGTTTCACATGTCCCCGCAACACAGGCTTTACTGTCTGGATCTGCAGCTGGAATTCTCCAACTGTTGTTTGCAGATGCAAACCATTAAGCAAATCTACACCCAAGATGTGCTCAGCCACTGGGGACACATACAGAGCACATACACATGTCCAGTGGCAAAGACACAGCTTTGACTGTAATAGTCTGTCCTCTATAGCCATCCACATTCACTGTGGCCCCTGGAAACTTATCAGGGTTGCCGTGCATCACGTTATGTTCTGTGCTGTCATCCACCAATGCTAATGCACACTGCACATTTGCCATCCACTCCTAGGTCCCACAACTGTAGGAGCCAAGCAGCTGGGGGTTCATATTCTGATGCACAACAGGTCATACAAGAAGATGCACAGGTTCTCCCATCTTGCTCTCAGGGTTGTCATCGTCCTCAGCTTCAGAAGCAGGAGTGTCCTGTTGCTGTACTTCAGTGTCCAACAGCTCTGCCATTTGTGTTGGCTCTCTGAGCCATGCTGCATCATTGAATGCCTGGTCCTGTTATAAAGAAAAATGTAACTTTAACCTGCACTGTTGCCTGTAATGTAACTTTAGCCTGCACTGTATAACTTTAACTTAACCTGCACAAATTGTTCCTGTAAGAACTTACTAAAAATGAAGAATATATATTTAAAGGTATTTTAAGTGAAGCAGCTTTTTAGAGGTCAAAGCAGAACTAGACACACATTCCAGAGGCCAGCTGGTCTTAAGGACTAACCAGCCCTCTTATCTTCAGGACACCTGGCGGAGCCCAAGTGATTAAAAAAAATCGAACAGTCCCTTATCGGGGTGCTAGCCTGTTAAGCCTGACCATGAATAAAGTCTTTGTTCAAAGAAAGTGTATAAAAACTCCAATGTAAAGAAGGGGGGGGGGCACTTTTCCGAAAGACAAAGCGACCCAGCATGCTGAAGTAAAACTCCTCTTGCTTAGTTGCAGCGATCTCTTGTCTCATGATCTTTGTGAGGCGAGTCACTCCGGCGTGTGGGATTTGTGCTTGGTGCACGGGTCTTACAGTCCACGTTGTTTTGCGGTGCAGTGAGCAGTAGCCAGTTCATCCATCCAGCCGCACACCAAGACTCCTCATCTTTCACTATGGAGCTCAGTAACTCGAGAGCTTTCTCCTTGTTCTTAGGGACCCATCCACTTAGTCCCACATTTCCAGTGGAGGCCAAGTCCACAGGAATGCTGCCACCAGGTACCACATGCTTGAGGGCAGCCACATCTCCTCCCCCTCCCAAGGGACTCATGGCTTTCTTATCTGCTCATCCTGCTGAAACTACACCAATTGTTAAGCAGGAATCTCAGATCCTTCTGCCCCTTCCTGTGCAGGTCGTGAGTCAGGTAATGGAAAGAAGATACTGGAAGCTTTATGCAAGGTAGACATACTTTATTCTTCAGATATGAGCTTCACAGACATGCTCTATTCTCGGACACAAGCTCTGCCTCTACTCCATTGATGCTCCATGCTCTGCCCACCTTCCATGCTCTGCCATCCCTCCTTGCTCTGCTGACCAGTGACCAGCGGTTCAGAGCAGTTATCGCTTTTTCTTAGTACACAATAGCAGCCACAAGCCAAGTATCACATAATTACAACAATCGTGCTGAATCAGTAAATGGGCACACATGTGCAGTTACACTACTTTTATAACTTGTTTCTAATGAGTGTGCTGAATCTTTCCCATTTGTAACAGATGTGAGGCAAGAGAGCCTGACTAAACTTTTTCTACTTTCCTTACACCTGGAGATACAGGAGAGTTAACCTAGGATGAAGTTGATAAGGAAAATAAACATCAAGGATCATTGTAAGTCAGGCTCTGATGGATATTGTAGGATCCTTTGTACCACCTGTATGACCTATCCTGGATGCTGGGGCCTCTCAGAGGCAGCACTAGTGGTGTTCAGAGCACTAGGTCTTTAAAAAGTGCCTTCTCAAAAGTATCAGGAAGTAAAGTAATGCTGTGTTTTCTTGTGCTTTGCATAAGAAGTCAGATGATGTCTGTTTCTGCTTGCTTTGTGAAACTGTTGTGGGGCATGGGGAGGAGACCATCCAGACAATGTCCTTGAAGACCTTGTCCTCTGGGGTGATTTATTTCCTTTATTTGGCGATCCACACAATTAGTTCATTTCCTCATGTGCTGAGAGGCTCTTGTAGATTGCATGAGATACTATGTTACTCCATTTGATGGATAATAGTGGAGAACTATATAACTCATCTATTTTACTTTTACTTTTTACCTTTTTATCTTATTTACATTTTACCTTGGTTTCTAGGAAACCCAGAGCTCAATTTTATACTCAGTGTCAATAATTGCACTTAGCCTAGGTTTTTGGTACATCTACCTTTCTCTCACAGAAAACTAAATAATTTGACACATGCAACAAGCAGGAAAACATTTTCCACCCATAGTATGTTGCTTCTTGTGCAATTAAATACGGGTTATTTCCCTTAAAGAAAAACAGTTGTAGTTTTGCTTGCACATGTGACATGTTCTTTCACCTGTAATTCCCAGGAGAGAGAAAATCCTGAGGACATTCTTGGCAAAGTTTTGTTGAATTATGCTTTTACTCCTTTTGCATAATTTATAAACTTTAAGACAAATTTAAATTAGATCTGGTGATCTATATGTGGTGGGGATTCCAGCCCGAGCCTGACCTGGGCTTTAGACCTCTTGAGGCCTGCACCATGGGTTGGTAGGGGGCCCTGGAAGCTGATTTTCCAGAGGAGTTGTGGTTTGGCTAAGAATACCTGAGGTTAAAAGGAAGGAGGAGGATATCTGTCTCTAAAATTGACCCTGATCATAGCCCAGTGGATTTATTTTCCAGGCTAGAGTTTAAGGGGCTTTTTTATGAGAGACTTACTGAGACTCAAGGATGTGAATAGCACTGGTGCCTGATAGACAAGTGGTACCTGGAGGCTGAGAGAGAGATGCTTCCCAAGAATGGCCACCATGAGCCTTGACTCTTCGACAACCAGGGACCTCCAATTCAGACATTGCAGACCCAGGCAGAGAGTCAGGAGAGAAACCCTCCCCATGGGCAGTGACACTGTTGGAGAGGGTCTGAGCAGCTGTGGTTGGGATGAGGACTACCCTCCCCCCTCCTGGGACATCTGGCATATTGAGTATAATAAGGGGGGTAGTGAGACAGCCAGTAAGACTCTGGGACAACAGTAAAGACTTTGAGAGGGGTGGAAGGTTCTGCATTAGACAAATATGGATGTATGTCTTGTACATCTATTTATTTATCTGTTTATTCTTACTTATTTATTATTGACAATGTTACCTTATTAGCACCCACGGGCTGCTGAGGCTTGGGGAAACCAGGAAGATGTCTCTATTGTACCAAACTGTGCATGGCCCAGTGTCTGCAGGGGGCAGGACCTCACCTTTTTTCTCTCTCATTCAATGTGTGCTCTCTGGAGCTGGCAGAGCTCTGGTGATGGGAACACAGGTAAGTCGATGGGCAGGTTCCCTCACCTGTAAAATGACAAATTTGGACTAATGGTCTGTAAGAATATTTTCATCTTTAAAGTTCTATGATTGCATTATTTGGTATAAACTGGGGTGCCAAAAACACAGGGAGATGAAGCAAAGGAAACACGTTGGTCAGTTTGGGCTGCTGTGACAGAGTACTCTAGATGGGGTGGCTTAAGCAGCAACATTTATTTTTCACAGTTCTAGAGGCTGGGAAGTCCAAGATTTGGTTGTCAGGAGATTCGGGGTCTGGTGAGGACACTCTTTCTGGTTTGCAGATGGCTGTCAACTCCTCGTATTGTCACATGGCTGAGAGGAAAAAATGATCTCTCTCGTGTCTCTACTTGCAAAGGCACTAATCCCACCATGAGGGCTTCAACTCATGACCGAATTACCTCCCAAAGCCTTCACCTTCTAATACCATCACATTGGGAGTTAGGATTTCAACATGTGAATCTTGGGGAGACACAAACATTACAGGGAACAGCCAAAGGAGATGGCAAGTGGGGCTGCTGATGTGCAAGGGCAGAGAGTGGACTGGGGTGTGAGTCTGAGTCACCACTCCTGCCCTTTCACCTTGGACAGGTTACTTACCTGCTCAGCCCTCTCAAACTTAGACCCTCAATACTAACCCTTGCCTTGAACGCTTGTAGTATTAGGTGTGTGTGTGTGAATGTGTGTGTGTGTGCAAACCTCCAGGTGGGGGCTGGCCATGGTGAAGGCCATCAGCGGGTGGCATGTGCTTCTGCCTGACGGCCTCAGCACCCGCTTTCCAAACCACACAGGCCACTGGGATCTGGTGCTGCTGAGCCTCTTAGCTGTTAGAAAACAGAATGCTAAGGGAACAATGGCCTTTAGTCAGAAGACTTGGGCTTGAGAATTTCCTCTGTCATTTATTAGAGCAGTTACAGAATTGTTCAGGCCTTATTTCCTCACCTGTAAAATAAAGCACTAAAATTCTTCAAATTTTTTTCAAACTCTTATATGATTCTAAGATCTATAAGCTACAAACCCTCTGGCTGGAAGGTAGGAGCTTTTTTTTTTTTTTTAATTTAATCTGTATACTTCCCACTACCTCTTGCACATAGTAGGTACTACTAGTAAATACCAAGTGAATGATGAACAAGATGGTTTCAGGAATTTAATTCTCTCATCCTTAAAAGAAGAAGAAAACCTCACATAGAATCAAGGGATGCAAAACCTTAATTCTCTGGGTGCTGAACTGTCTGAGTCTTGCTGTTTCAAAGATTCAATCTTGTGGCCTAAACTGATTAAACAAGTTCTTTCCATTAAGAAATTGCTCTCTGGTGAGCCTGGCTTTGGAAGCCATGCATACAATGGAGACACGGGCAGAGTGATAGGCTCTGCAGCCAGGTTGGGCCATTGGAACAAAAGCTCGGCACACCCGGTGTTAACAACAGGACATGGCTGGGACCTACAGCCTGGGCAGAAGCACGAGATGAGTGTGGTTAGACATTCCCTGGTGCAAGCCTCAGTCCCTCCAATTCAAGGCTCAGAAACCAGATTTGCTACATGATGATTTTTCAGTAAATACTCACCTGTAGGCACCTAATGGAAGGGAAATCTCACTGTGGTGAACATTTAGTCTCTATGCTTAAGTGGCTGTGAACAACCCAACAGATACCCAGAATGCCAACTGTGTCTCCCTGGCACATAAGAATGAGTTGGATGTGACAGAGTCAGAGACCCTTGGCTTTTGGGAAATGTGTCTATCAGCTCCAGTTGGGGACTGAAATCTGGAGATGGGTGGGTGGGGTGGGTGGTGTGGAGGGTGAGGAGGCGATTGTGGGGAAGGTGCAAAGAGGAGAGAAAGTGCATTGCTGTAGCATCCTTTCAAGGCCTTCTTGCTAGATGACATTCTTCCTACAGTTCCTCCTTAGCACAGTTTTTCAAGTCTGCTTGTATCTGAATGCCCAGGTTTTTCTTGCTTTGGGGGGATGGGGGAGAGGAAGGAGGCTTCCCCCCTCCCCACCCAGAGCCTTTCTACCACATATTCTCCTGGTGCACCTGCAGGTGACAAACCCGTTGGGGAGCTGTGCCGGGAACCCTTTGGAATTCAGGAAGTTTCCATCATGTGAATGTACAGATACCATAGAACCAGAAGAGTTACGGGTCTCTGGCTGGTTGTTTTTATTTTTCATTTTTAAGATCACTGGGGGAAAGTGCACCTTCAAGGTTTCATCCGAAGCGAAGAATTGTGGCTATTGACTTTTATCCACTCCCTAAGCACTGCATTTCTTTCAGGCTTCATCAAAGGCATAATCCTTCATTCAGAATCTTTTTCATCACTTTAAATAGTCCTCTTGCCTTTGTTGAAGTTTTCTGCCTTGAGAGAGACGAGGTCAAATCTGCTCCAACAGTGGAAATAAAATGGGGGAGAAGAACCAGCTGTAACCTTTGTGCTCAAAGCATGATAGACGGTGCATGCTTTTTTTTTTTTTTAAAGCTGCTGTTTGGCCATCCCGCTCTCTTAAGATGCATCTGAAAAAATACTATTTTCTAAACACAAAATGTAAAGAAAAAAGTCTGTGCTAATATATATATATTTCAACAAAGTTTTTAGAGAGAAAAAATGATCTCCAAATTGTTTGAGAGAGGCAGCCTGGTTCTATTATATCTGTGTAGCAGCAGGGTATAACAAAGCTAAAGATTTAAGGCAATTTTGACACCTTAAAGCAGAACTGCACAGGCTTTTAAACCCAAAGAGGATTCAGCCTGCTCACTTATTACTTTCCACATCTTCAAAAGGACAATGTCTCTTTTTTAATCTTTTGGCTTTGCTGTGAAACCATGGGAAGTTATTGACTTTATAGGCACTTTAAGTATACAATCAGGCAGACAAGGGACATCGGTGCACTCGGGGGCTGTGAGTTCAAATTCTCATCTCTCTGTGGCACTCTCCTCCCTGCTTAGGCAGAATTGAAAGGGGCAGAACAAACGGCAAGGGTCTACTGTGCATTTTGATGGGGGTCCTCTCATTGAGTCCTGGGCACCTGAAGCTGTTCAGCTAGAGACAGGCTCCTTTCTCATTTCCGTTGTTTTTTAATCTGATAGCTCCCAGGGTTCTGTTGGGTGGTGTGCTCAGAAATGACATGCTTCCTTGTAGCCCCTGTGAGCTAAAATAATGAACAAGCAATTAAATCTTATGCTTGAGGGCCTGTGCTGATTACTTGCAGTGGAGGGGCACAGCCCAGCTGTGTTTCTGGCATGCAGGTGCAGAGCCTGGTTGTGCTTCGCTTTGAGAAGACACATGGGCTGCCTGCCTGTTTCACCTGGTCGGCTGCAGGAGAGCATGGGTTCTGGAGGAAAGGGCTCCATGGGGAGCAAATGTCCACTTCAAACAGGAGGTGCTCAGTTTCCCTGGGCTTGGGTATTTAGGACACTCCTCTGAGTTTCAGGCCACTCCCCAAGGTCTCAGGCCCCTCCTCTGGGCCCTCCCCTGGAGGAGAGTTACTGTTGCTGATTGAACCTATTTTTGGCACCAGCATGGGGAAATTGAGAACACAAGGGGCAGATTTGTATGACTTCAGTGGCTGAGCATGCCCAGTAAAAAGGAGTTATATAACCCCAGCAGCTGAGCATGCTCAGTGGAGGGAAGTTTATCTTTTGAATGACCTTCTGCCAAGGGAACAGGGAGCACTAAATATTTCTTAGTGTTTTTCAGTGATTTTGTTGGAATTTAACCAATGACTATGCTCTAAAAGAGACCAACTGAGCATATGCAAGACTACGTTACATAATTGAGAACCTCTTCCTTAGTTAAATATTCATTAGATAAGATGAATATGTATTAGATAGCAAAACTATAAAAGTTGAATACCCGTAGAAGGCAGGGCTGCTGTTTGCTCTCTCTAGAGCCAGTCTGCATTTTGCCTGAGACGTGTATTTCTTTCTTTTTGTATCAGACTTGCCTTTAGCAGGCTGCTGTTCACTCTGGGGCCAGCTGTCCTTTGTCTGTAAATGTGTATTTCTTAGTTTTGTATTAAACTTGCTGTGGTTGGTTGCCTGCTTTCCTAGGGCTAACCCCCACCTTGCCGGGAGAGGTGTGTGTGTACTCTGCTTTTTTGTTAAACTTACTTCTAATGGGCAGCTGCTTACTCTCTTGAACCAGCCTACACTTTGTACTAAATATTAAATGTGCATTTCTTACTTTTTTGTTAATTTGGTGCAGGCCCTGCTCAGTCTCTGGACCTAGGCTGCACTTTCTCTGCGAAGACTATACTTCTTATCCATTATATTAAACCTGTTTTCACTTTATGCTGTGACTCTGCTCTTGAATTCTTTCCTGTGGTGGAGTCAAGAACATGCTAGAGAATGGGATGGGTTAAGGCCAGCTACTGGGCCTTCCCAGACCCTCTCCTCCCACTGAGACAGCTGTATGGAAAATGGGTGCTTGCTGATGTCCTCATAAAGTATTGTCAGGATGGTTATTTGTTAGCAGAACAACGGGCTGTGACTCCACTTCTTTTTTAATAACATCCTCTGACGAACTAATGTTTACTAAGAGCATATGTGTGTGTGTGTGTGTGTGTGTGTGTGTATATTTTTTAAATAGGTATTCTTGGTTTTGGATAAACACTAAGTATTGTATAGTTGTCATGAGACTGACTTTTGTCTTTCTGAGTTGCCTATGCAAGGTACCCAGTTTCGGAGAGGAGGTGTTGGGGACAGTGTCAACCTCCCCAATGTCATGCAACTAGTAAGTGGTAAAGCCAGAAATGGATCCTAGCAGTTTGACTAGGGACCACTCTGCTGGCCTACCTCAAAATTAATTAATTAAAGAAGAAACTAATAATTTAATAAATAATTCCATTAATAATTCAGTAGAGACATATTGAAATTCTACTGGGGCTTGCCAGTGGGAATTCAAAGATAAGCAAGACATACCTATTTCTACTCTGCCAGATGTGCATTCTAGCAGGGGAGACTGCCATTGGTGACAGGAACCGCATTGTCATACAATGCAAGTCTGATGAGTGCCGTGGAAGAAAATCATGCAGTGAGATGCCTAAAAGAAGGGTCTGTGCTAGTTTAACAGATCACAGAATCCCGTCCTCAAGAAGTGACCTTGAACTGAGGTTGGAAGGATGGAGAAGGGGAAGAAGGAGGCAGGAAAGTGACAGGAGGGAGGCTGGTAGGGGAAAGGGCCAGGCCATGTGGATTCCTATAGGCCTCACTCAGAGTTTTATTTCTGATCCAAAGAGCAATGCAGGGCTGTGAAAGGGCATAAGCAGGGAATGAACAGTGTGACATCTACGTGTTGGGAAGGGCACTTGCTGCAGCTCAGTAGTGAGTGTGATGAGGACAAGCTATTTCAGTAGACAGGTGACCAGAACTCCCGGCTGAGTGTGGTGGGTGACGATGTGGGTCTCAGGATGGTTCCTTGGTTTCCATCTTGCACAGCTGGATGCATGGCAGCACTGCTAGTTGCAATGGAGAAACTGGAGGGGACTCTTAGACCTAGGAGAGGATTTGAATTTCATTTAGAACTGCTGAGTGTGAGATATCTGCAAAAGGAGGTATCACGTAAACACTTGCACATGAGGGTCTGAAATTCAAATGTGATGTTGGAGGCATCTGAAAATTGAAGCTGCCAGTGTGGTTGAGATGTCTTAGAGAGAGGCTTTGACATGAAATGGAAGAGTCTAGGAGCAAAACAGAGAACTCCAGAGTGTATAGGCCATGGAGCAGAGGTTTAGGAGGGGCCAGAGAAGCCCCCAGGAGCAGCAGTTTCAGAAAGGACTGGGTAGGAGTGAGGGATGCTCCTGAGGCCACCAAAGTGACAGCTGTCACGCATCCTCAGCCATCCTCAGAAACACCTGCAAGGCAAGAATAATACTAGTTTCATTTAATGGCTTAGGGAACTGAAGTTCAGAGAACTTAAACAATTTGCCCCAAATCACACAATAATAAGTGGTGGAGCAGGATTTGAAAACTGGTTCTCTATTTAGGTCCAGATCCCTGGCTTCTGTCCCTGTCATTCTGTAACTTTATTTCTTTCACGTTCAAGTTATTATTATTTTTTTCTAGAAAAGGAACAACATAATGGTATTTTGGTTTGTTAAAGAATCACTATGAGAAAAAGAATGACAACTGACATTTAATGGGAGGCTTATAAAATGATTAAAGCTTTTGAGTACTATGTGATAAATAGGCTTTTAAAACCCATGTATCTGACCGCTTATTAGGCTGTTCATTTCAAAACTGACAGCACAGCTCAAACAATTGCTGGGGGACTGCATATATCTTCTGCCTCAATTACTTTCAGAGCCAATTCAGTAAGGATGATTTTCTGAAGTTAGTCAATGTAATTCACAACCAGATAGGTAAAAGAAAGGCCAGTCATCGAGGATGCATGCAGAATATCACACATTAGGGGGACTAAGAGCATTAAAATGAACTGAGGATTTTTATTTTTCCCATCTTTATGAAGACCAGAAATTCAGGCAAAAGGATACAATGAATGTCTATTGATTTCAAAGGTAATTTTAAGCATACTGTATGGAAAATTCACCTTCCCCAAATTGTGTGTGGATTGAGAAAACTCAAACATGGACTAAAGTGGATTTGGCCACAGGGGATTTAAGTATTCTGATGTTTGTGGTAGTATTGATAGTGGAAGTTGATGAGTCTACGTGGACATGACTTGCTGGCTGGGAAGGAGCATGGTGATTCAGGCAGGGAGCTGGGAGGGTCTCCCTCGTATCTCTGTGGGGAAGGTTGATAGAAACGGAAATACGAAAAGACTTTAATGAAACTGAACCCTGAAAACATCCGGAACCTGAAGAGTAAGGAGAAAGAGACAGGGTCCCCAGCTGGGTGAGGTGGCTGTGTCTGAGGGCCCTGTGATGCCCCGGGCGTAGCTCTATCGCTGCCCTTCCACCGTGTTCTCTGGTGGCCTTACGACTGGTCTTCCTCGGAGGAGCACGCACTTCTTATGGAAAAGACTGTGTCCTCTTCATCTTTGTATCTGGATACTTGGTTCGGTGCCTGGATTGTAGCAGGTTTTTGTTAAGTAAACATTTTTTAGAAGATTAAATGAGAAATATCAGGAAAGGAGAGAATTAAAAAGGAGGTTAGGGAAAGGGAGGGAAGAAGACCTTGGTCTATGTGCTAGGAGAATGAGAATCCGGGAGAACGCTGTGTTCATAGATGCCCAGAAGAGTATTATTTGTGGCTTGAATGTGAATCTAAAATCTGGATAACTCTGGTGGAAAGGTATCACCTTCAAAGTTAAAAGAAGGAGAGGACCACTTAGGGGAGGTTCAGGTGAAGAGAGAAATTCCATCACGGATCCAGCTCCGTGGGGTTGGGTGCCAGGAGGGAGGCCTGAGCCTCACAAGTGCACGAACCAGGCAACGGGAGGCAAAGCCTGTGCAAAGCCTGACTTCATCTGTTAGGTTGAGTTCATTCAGTTTGGGAGACACTGTTTTTCTATAACTTAATGAATTTTCGTCCTGAGGTTTCCACGGGTGGCAGAAAGGTCATTTAGTGCTTTAAAGTTGGAGTGTGTGGTGATAAAATAAAAACAGCCCAGTGGTAGTAGGTGTCAAGGAAGTGAGGGGAAAAGGCCCTTATTCCAGGGGTGAAGATTTTGGAGATGGGCCTCTCCTCCACCTCATTTTCTTGCTTTGGGTCCTGGGAAGGGGGAGGTCTTAAGCCTCAGCAACTAGTGAGATTAAAAGTAAATCTGTTCAGCGGTGGAGGCAAGAAGAAATTCCAAGCAAGAGATGACCAGTCTGACTGGCACATTTATAACAGTGGATCTCTCTCCTAACTGACCCATCGGAGGCAGGCGTGAGGATGGAATGGGGCATACTTGAAGGCCAGGGTTCCCCTGTGACCTTACAGAGGACGTCACCGCTGGAGGTGGGCCTCTAACTGCCTAAGTCCAGAGGCTGCTGAAGGATCATTACTTTTCCTTCTCCTTTCTAGGCCAAGAAGCTCTGGTTAAGAAAACTTTACCCACCAAGGGCATTAATTAATTAAATTAATTAATTAAAGAGGTTTCCTTGTTATTTGCTATATTCCATAAAAATTAGGCTGTTGGAGAAGTTGCTTTTTTTCTTTTCTTTTTGATTCCTTCAAAGTATCTGGAGCTTCATGGTGCAACAGAATAGGTTAAAAATCAGTCAAATAGGAAAAGATGAAGATGAAAATAGGAATCATATCGTTGAAGCCCATGAACATCAGAGCAGTGGAAATATGTGCTTTCATCTAAATTTCTTGCTATGAGGCTTTCAGAAGTGTTTCAACAGATAAGATTTTAATGGATTTTTTGATTTCAAGTTTTCAGTGTTACAAAATAATGGCTTGTAGATTTTTCTTCAGTGCAGGGAAGAGATGAAAGGTAGTTCTCTGCACTAATTGAGAAGGGAAAGGCCAGAGAAAAAGGCAGCCACCAGTGAAGGGGTTCAGAGTCAGCTGCTTGTACCTGTCTGACCTCTGACAAGTGTCTCAACCTCCTTCAGTCTATAAAATGAGAATATCTCAAAGGAGTTTTGTGATGAGGAACTGAGGTTAGTGCATGTCATGTACCTGGCACTGTACCCAGCCTAGTGCGTGGGAAGTGCTTAATAAGTGTTGGCTATTATTTTTGTTTTTTCACATTATTAGAATGTGTTATTAGAATATAATGAAACTTACCTTCCTTGTCCCTTTGACTCAGAAGTTTACCCCTAGACATTTTCATCCTTCCCTTTATGTTTGATTCCCCCCTATATTTGATGACATTGGCTGAATACATGGATGAATCTGATAAAAGGTTCTAAGGCATTGCATATTATCCAAAAAAAAAAAAAAAAAGGGTACTGTGTCTTTGGATATTTTAGAGAGTTCACTGGAGATTAAATATATTAAAACCTTTTAAAAGATATTCATGCTCTTAAGGAGTTCATCCTCTGGTAATTTTCTTATTCAAGACATACTTTCAGGCTCCAACTATGTCTATAATTTGCATTTATCTTTAAAGAGACTTTTTTTATTCCTCTGAATAATTTTTTAAAGAGCTTCTCAGGAATGCATCATCTGAAATTTCCTATCTTGTTGAAATTATGTTTTATGCGAGAGTTTCTATGTGCTATGGTTTGAATGTGTCCCCTGAAAAGCATGTGTTGGAAACTTAATCCCCAGTGCAACAGTGTTGGGAGGTGGGGCCTAACGGAAGGTGTTTAGGTTAGGAGGGCTCCACCCTCGTGAATGGATTAACGCCAATTATGAAAGGGCTTGAGCCTGCCAGTTCTCTCTCTTTCTCTCTCTCTCACACATACATAAAACCTCTTGCCTTCTGCCATGGGATCAGCAAGAAGGCTTTTGCTGGCTATGGGGCCCTCAATCTTGGACTTCTCAGTCCTCAGAACTGTAAGAAATAAATGTCTTTCTATATTACCCAGTCTCAGGTATTCTGTTATAGCAGCACAAAATGGACTAAGACACTGTGCTACTCAAATTTATTTATCCTTTGTTGCTAATTGATTTGCTGTTGATCACATGCACATTATGTGACAATGGATTGGGAAATGGGCCTTTACTTCAACGGATATAACTAGAGAAAGCCTTGACAACAATTTGGGCCATATTTTGAAAGGATACTTTAATTCCTACCTGGACTGCCGTATAGATTGTCCTAGTACATGGTCAAGGTTTGGGCATTGTTTTTAGCTTTCAACATTTTCCAGTCTAGATTCTACCATCAGCTTCCTGAATAGGCTGGCATACACCTGTTTTATCCCTCTACTGCTCCTCTGATTTTTTTTTACCGGTATTCAGACTAGGTTTTAAGATTTCAGAGAAAAGACTAGGTAGAACAAAGTAGGGGTTCCAAATTGGAACGAAATTCCAAGTTTCTGGCTTGCTGTGTGCAGTTTGCTTTCTCTTTCTCTGTGCACATCTTGGTTTCCCAGAGATTAAAACTTGGTATAAATTTTGCTACTTACCCACCTGTCAAGGAGGGTGTGAGAATGAATAATAATATTTGAGGCATATTTTTGCTCCTTAGTAGAAAGGTGCTATATAAATATAGAGTGTTATTCCATTAAAAATACTTGCATGATAACAGCATATGTTAAATTCAATTTCCTTGACCAATTATATAAATATATTTTGGTGTTACAATATGGTTGTTTTTATGGTTTGTATGTGTGTATTCTACACTCTGTGTTCTATTTTCTATCTGGGTGGTGTAACATATCAAACATTTAAGAAAAATAAAGACACTATTCTAGAGAGATCATGAAGCTACTGCTCAATGTTATTTACATTTTTTGGATTTCAAGTGGATGTTAGTGAGATACCTACTGAATATAGAGAACATGAACCCATGTAATATAGGACATTGTAAAGATGCAATTAGGGTAAACAGTATATCTTTCTTATTAATCTTAGTTCTAAAGTAATGATGTGCAGCCCATGCAACAGAGGTATTACATGATTAAACCTAAAATCCTGGGTTTCAGTGGCTAGAGATGATGCTTGTTGGTGTCACACCGAGGCATTGGGATCCATGTTCGGGATCCATGGGGAAAGGACATCACTTCTTGCCTCAGACCACCAACTGAGAAATTTCTCCTTCTGCTGAAGAGGTGGAGTTGAACCCTTTACATCACTTACAGCATTCCCAAAGAACACAGGGATGGAAGATATATGGAGACATAGTACAATTACAGCACAGTGTGGTCATTTTTGGTGTAATTAATTTTTTAAAATGCAGAATAGAATTTCCGGCCAGTAGTAATAAGAGCTTTCAGCATCTTCTTTCTCCTACTGTCATTTTGTCTCAGCAAATTACTTGATTTCTGCTATGGTTTGAATGTGTCCCCCAAAGTTCACGTGTTGAAAACTTAATCCCCAGTGCAATAGTGTCAAGAGGTGGGACCTTTAAGAGGTGATTAGGTCATGAGAGTTCTGTCCTCTTGAACGAATTAATGGATAACGAATGGATTATCACACCAGTGGGTTAGTTATTGGGGCAGTCGGTTCCTGATAAAAGGATGATTTTGGCCCCTTTCCCCTCTTTTTCTTTTACGCATACTCTCTTGCCCTGCGTCCTTTCACCATCGGATAATGCAACAAGAGGGCCCTCACCAGACGCTGGCCCCTCAACCTTCCCAGGCTCCAGGACTATAAGAAATAAATCTCTGTTCTTTATGAATTAGCTGGTCTCCGGTGTTCTGTTGTAGCAGCACAAACAGACTAAGACAACTTCTTACATCACAAATAAGAGATCTCTCCATCTGCACCTCTCCACAAATTATTTGCAATTCTACCTATTTCTTTTTAACTTTTTAGTTTGAAACAATTTTAGATTTATTAAAGAGTTATTAAAACAGTACAGAGTGTTCCCATACACCCTTTATCCATTTTCCCCTAATACTAACATACAGTATATTTGTCAAAACTAAGACATTAACATTTGTACAACACTATTAACTGAACTATCAACTTTATGTGGATTTATCAAGTTTTCCATTAATATACTTTTTCTGTTCCAGCATCCCATTCAGGACACCATAATGCAATTAATCATCATGTCACCTCTGATTCCTCCAGTCTGTGACAGTTTCTCTGTCTCTCCTTGTCTTCCATGACTTTAAACATTTTGAAAGTAGTGGTCAGGTATTTTGTAGAATGTCCCTCAATTTGGGTATATCTGATGTTTTCTCAAATATGCTGAGGTTATAGAATTTGAGAAACACCACAGACGTGATGTTCCCTTCTTATTGTATCCTAACACTGGGCACGTAATGTCAACATGACCAATGACAGGGGACCTACAGGTGATCACTTGGTAAAGGCGATGCCTGTCAGGTTTCTGCCGTCTATTGATTAGAAGCAGATCACTAAGTCTAGCCCAATACCAAATGGGAGGAGCATTAAACTCCACTTCCTAGCAGAAGGGATATCAAAGAATTTGTGATCATGTTTTAAAAGCACAATAGTGATAAGTAAATTTGGGGAAAGATACAAATGTGATGCAAATGTCCCGTTTCTTCTTTAAGTTCAACCACCAGTTTTAGCATTTACCAATTAGTCTTACCTGAAGCGATGGCTATTTTGGTGTTCCAATGGTGATTTCCTATTTCCCCGATCCCTTCTACATTTGTGAATTGAGCTTCTTCTGTAAGAAGATTGGTCCTTTCTCTTTTGTTTATTTATTCAATAATTATTTTTTAATATCAATATGAGCTCATGGATATTTATTTTATTCCTTGGGTGATAATTAAATAGTGTTGTGATTTATTATTTTGCTCAAATTATATTAGTTTTGGCCAGTGGGAGCTTCTTCAGACTGGTTCTTGGCTCCTCTTGACATGCTTTCATCTTAAAAAACATTTCTTTATGCTCTTCCTTGTCTTCTGGCACTCAAAGATGTTCCAAGGTCCTCTTGTATTTTCCTTGCCCTGGTCTTAGAATTGCGGGGAGGCCCGTGAAGGAGGGGCGGAGGCTTCCTGCTGACAGCCATGTGATGAGCGTCTTGAAATTAGACACTGCAGGCCTCCTCAAACTTCAGGGTGACAGCCCACCTGCTGATGTCCCAACTGCAAGCTCATGGAGCCCTGAGACAACAGCCACTCGCTTAAGTGGCTCCTGAATTCCTGACCTTAAGAAAGGGTGGGATAAGGAGCATTTGTTGTTTTAAGCCACTACATTTTGGGGTAATTTATTATATGTCAGTGTGTAACTAACACTTAAAATGTGGACGTGTCTTTGGAACCGGACAGTGGGCGGAGGCTGGAAGGACTTTGAGGAGAGAGTTAGTGAAAGTTTGAAGAGTCTTGAAGAAATTGTTCATAGAAACATAATGGCTTCTGAGAAGGCTGAGGTGAGGGCTTCAGGGAAAGGGGAAAGACCTGAGTGGAAACTGGACTGCTACGTAGAGGCAGAAAGGTTAGCAAGATTGTTGCCTATATCAACAAGAAAGCAAAAAGTGCTTAACAAGCTGGGCCCATTCTTCTGGCTTCTTCTTGCTGCTTATACTAAGACCAAGAAGTGAAAGGGAAGACAATCAGAAAGGAGACAAGACTTGATGATTTTGAAAACTCCCTGTCTCTCCAGGTGGGAAATGATGCTGGAATTAAGGAATGACATCCAGGCAAAGCAATCCGGGGCCCTGCCAGGAAAACATGATCTAAAGATGAAGCCTGACCTTGCTGGCCAGCAGCAATAGCCGGGAGAAGGCATGAACCTGCCTTCTGTCTTCTAGTCTCATGCAGGTGCATCCCATGGTTGGATGTAAATTTGAAGCCAGAACCTTAGTTGTAAAGAAGTAAGGGAAATAAAGTTACTGGTTGGGCAGCTATGTGCTTTTAGCTATATGCTAGAAGTCTATTTCTATGAAAGGGGAAAACATATTTGGGGGAACAGTTAGCAGTCTCTTTAAGCCCCAAATCCCTTCAGATTCTAAGGGAGAGCTGCCAGGCACATGTTGCAGGACTTAGTAAGAGGAGAACACATGGATCCTCTGGTCCTCACCTCCAGCAGGCCAGCCAGCCTCTACAGGCAGAACGAAAGTTCAAAGAGACACAGACCTAGTGTGAAATATTCTGCTCTACTCCTTCCTTTCCCATGAGGAATGAAGGGATGCCCCCGAACCAGTTGCGAGGAGCTCCAAGAGCATTGCTCACAGAGACTGTGAGCCTGGCACGTGGGGAGGGAGAAACTCTCGGGCTCACCCTGGTGCATCCAAGGAGAGGAGTGAGGGTGCTCTTGCAGGAGCGTAGCACATGTACCCTGGAGGCTGAGGGGATGTGTGAACATGGAGATGGTGTTTGCTTCCTGCCTGCAGCCCGGAGGCTGGTGGGGTCAGTGTGTGGTGACAGAGCAGGAAGAGGGGCAGCACGGGGGCAGCCTGTAGTCCTGGTGTCTGAATAGCAAGTGTCCTGGATGTGGCCTGCAGAGGGGAGCTGGACAAGCCATCCTGAGGAGCGCTCACTCTAGTGGGCAGTGCCACCTGTGGGCTGTATCACAGGTACCGGGGTATGAAGAGGCTGACAAAAGCTCAGGAGTAGTCTGTGACTAAGTCATGAAGATGTGCAGCATAGAGGTCCCCACGAGAGTCACTGAGCTGCCTCTAAATCGGCTGTCCGAGTGGGCCAGTGTTTGGACTCCTGCCACGAAGGAGGCTGGGACATCCAGCTGGCGTTAGCCTGGAGAACACACCCACAGCCCCAGCTAAACGGAGAGACTTTGACTTCTGTTTCTCTCCACCTCTTTTCTGACCTGCTCTGCCTAAAGAAGCAGAGTGAGTGGGAGAAGAGCATGGGAGGAGCCAGGAGAGAAAATGCTAGAACAGATCAAACCCTCTTCCTTGCTGCTTTGAGCCACGAGCCTGACCTGAACTGGGCAGGGGAGAACTTTGAGTTGGATGTGATATTGAACTTCTGATCTATACCGAAATTTAAAATCTTATATATTTAATTTTGTTACCAGATAATACATTTCATACGATTCAAAAACCAAAGGTAGGTGGTGAAATGTCTCTCTCTCACAACTGCCCTTGAGCAAGACTGAAAGTTTGGGTACCTGGAAATTATTTTGAATGATCAAAATGAGACTATTGTTAAGAGGGAAAGTCTCCCTAGAGCTGTGGAGTCTGTGTGAGGTGTCAGGTGGTGACAAAGGGAGGGATGCAGCCCAGTAGGTGTGAAGCTCTGCGGGGGAATAAGCCACTTTGTGCGTGCACCCGTGGAGGTCAGCACCCCAGGGCAGGGCTTGCACCGTTTTTGTTTCCCTTCGCAGTGGGTCACCTTCTGGCTGCTTTCCTGTGAGGTCTGATTAGAATGGAATGAGTGGGGCTCTTAATGTCATTAATGGGGACATCACATTAACTTACTGCAGCCTAAGACTGTGCTCACACTGAGCTTTAGAGTCTGCGAAATCCCCCTTTTTTTTTTATTTTAAACACATGAACTTCTTTTATGGGGTATCTACCTGCACTTTATTAAGCAATTGATTATTTTAACGTAAATGTGAGGCTGTTAAAATGCATCATGTGAGTCTAGGCTCTTTATTCCAGCCTTTTAAGATTTCCTTCGCCTCCTGATGGATGCTGACCATATTGGTTATTCTCCCAGCTTAATGTCCTCTGCCAATTACTTAGGGTATAGGTGCTTAGACAGACACTCAACATAACAGTGCCTTAAAACAGGATGGAAGTTTACTTCTCTTTCTTAACCGCCTATGTACAAACAGTCCCAGACTGTTTGGAATGTACCATGGGATCAGAAATCCAGGTGCCTTGTATCTTATTTTTCCACCATTCTTAAGGCTGAGTTGTCTCATCAACATGTTCACATTCTTGCTGATAAGAAGGGGGAAAAGGTGAGGTGGGGCCCCTTCATTTTAAGGTTGTGATCCCCAGAACACATGACATCTCTCATCCCGTTGGACAGAGCTTAGTCACATGGCAATGCTGGCTTGCAAAGAAAGCTGAGAAAAGTAGTCTTTTCTTCTGTATGTTCACCTTCTCTGCTAAAAATTCTGTTACCTGAGAAAAGAGGTAAGTAGTTACTGGGAGACAGTGAGCAATCTTTGCTACACTTGGATACATTTGTTTGCATGTATACAATAGTAAGGCCAGTCATTGTTATGGATGTAACCATGGGTTTTAATCTTCCCTGATTAACAACCTAGGGTCATGGATTTCAATGAGCCACAAATCTACTCAATGCCATGTCACTTTCAGTCTGCATTTCTCTCTCTCTCTCTCTCTCTCTCTCTCTCTCTCTCTCTCTCTCTCTCTCTCTCTCTCTCTCGGATCATATCACAGCCTTTTCCCAAATATCCTACTGAAATCTAGGTACAGTATGACTGTGGCCTTCCCAGGATCTCTGTTCACTACCCAAATGTCCCGACCCGCGGGATATTCAACGCAGACCCTGGAGGGGGGAGTGGGAATTGGATGGGACAAGAGACACGAGAAATTGAGACAAGACAGTATTCTGATCAAGTCTCGTTTATTGATTCTTAGGTTACATCTTATATAGGAGAAGGCAGGCATGCTGCAAAGGGTCTGGAATGTAAAGATATGATAATATCTTGAGGAGAGACAAAGACAGGACATTCAAAGTAAAGGTTGCCACCCAGAATGTTTATGGTTAAACAGTTTCTAGAGAAGGATAAAAGGTCACTTGCAAATTAACTTGCATAGCCAGGAGCAATCAGTTTCTGGCATAAAGATTTCGAGGCAGTTATGTAAAGCATGGCCATCTGAGCAGATTGTCAAGGAGAAGCGGTCTCACAAGAAGGGGTGTGGAGTTTCAGGCCCCCAACACCCTATCAATGCAGAAAAGGAAGGTAGTTCAGCTTGACTTAATCGGAGTGAACCTAGCTTTTCCTTGAGTAACTACGGCTTTGTTTTCTAAGAGCTCACCAACCACCTGTTTAACCATCCTGTCCAAAATTTTGTCAAGGGAATTTATTTCAACTGTACCCATCTGTAATTTTTGGAATTCATGCTGTTCCCATTTTTGAAAATCAGATGAACTATTTTGAAAGTACCTATTTCCAACTTGCAGTTACCTGTAATATTTTTATTACTTCTCAAAGATTATAGAAACTTGGTGAATCACCCATGCAAATTCTTTTAATACCATGGTGTATTAATTTGCTCCGGCTGCCATAACAAAATATCACAGACTGAGTGGCTTAAACAACAGAAATTCATTTCCAACAGTTCTGGAGGCTGGATCTCAAGGTATTAGAAGATTTTCTTTCTTCTAAGATTCCTATCCTTGGCTTGCAGGTGTTCTTACTGTGTCCTCACATGGTTTTTCCTCTATGCACTCACACCCTTGTGTCTCTTCCTGTGTCAGTCTCCTCTTTGTATAAGCACACAGGTCGTATTGGATTAGAACCCACCCTGATGGCCTCATTTTAACTTCATCACTCTTTTAAAGGGCCTCTCTCCAAATACAGTCACATTCTGAGGTCCTGGGGGTTAGGCCTTCAACAGATGAATTTTGGGGGGACACAATTCAGCTACAACATGTGGTATATCCTCTGGGATTAAAGTCACAATTTAAAGGAATCAGGTACTTTCTCATTTTAGGAAATCAGGGACATCTGGAAGGCAGTAAGATGGCCTAGGGTCTTGCTAAATTGGAAGTTTGTTTAGAAATGAACAGTTGAGATCTCACTCTAGACCTGCAAAATCAGAATGTGTGTTTAACAAGACCTCCAAGTTAATTTGTGTGCCCACTAAAGTCTGAGAGTTCCCGGGCTGGGGACTAGTAATTCTTCCACAGGTGATAGCCTTTTATCCCCAAGAGGTTCCTGAGGGAGATTTAAACATAGCAAAGGAATTCAAAGTAACACTGCATTGCCAGCTGGGTTTGGGATGAAAAACTTAATGAAGAGAACTCTCTGGTACCCGGGAATGGAGCAGGGGGAGAGAGATGTAAATCACCGTATTTCTTCCTACATCCAAATGTCACTCTTAGATATAACTTTTCTCGTCAACCATATTCAAGGAAGAGAGAGAAAAATAAAGAGGGACGTGGCTGGTCTGGTTCGGGTTGCTGATCCTGATGCGTGCTGGAGTACTTTAAGGAAAAGGGAGGGCAGAAGGGAAGGATGGGGTGTGGAGAAGAGGGGGGCCCTTCTGCATCTGAGTCTGGTTTTGATCTCAGCAGGCTTCTTTCCCCAAGTGTCCCCCAGTGTCATTACCCCTCACAATTTTCCAGCTGAAAAGCCACCAAAAAGTTCAGGGACAGGTTCTGTGATGTCAGAACAGGAAAAGCAAAATTTCATCTAAAAGCAGAGGGTCTGCTGTGCCATGGTCCATTTGGGTGAACCTTTTCCCCACTTTCTTTACTACCTCCTCCTCTAACACACCTTTTCATAGGTATCCTTCAGATTTTGGCTGTGACATCACTTCTTCCAGGAAGCTTTCCTTTTGCTCTTGAGAATGAGCTAGGAGCCATACGCACATAGCACTTACCAACCTTTGCAGAACAGCCGTTCTACTTATCTCTGTGAGGCGTGGATTCTGTCCACTGTCAAACCCATGAAAATGTTTCATTCGTATGATCATTAAACAGTTTAGAATATAAGGTTTCCACAGATTTTAATATGAATACATTTTCTAGGTGATATGTCTGTATTGTTGTTGCCATAAAATTGCATAACAACAAAAACGTCTTCAAATACATGTTTTCAAAATGCTTAATCCATTGCCTGAGTCTTAAAAAGCAGTTTCATTTTTCAACCACTGTTAAAAAGTTACCTTGCTTCTTAAAGGGCAGATTAAACGTGATTTTTTTTTTCTTTTGGAAACTTTTTTTTTCTCTTTAAGTAGCAAACTACTTCGAGGTAATTTTCATCATAGAAAAGGTCAGCAAACTGGGAACACATCATTTAGCAAAAGAAAATGTAAATTTGTAAATTTGACAAATATTTTAAGTAGCTTGCCACAACTAAAGGATGAATCTCTTTGTAGAACAACAGATTTTCATTGTCTCTTACTATTATATTATGAAATATTGTAAATTTTGTCTGTGTTTTAAAGGTACTATTTTGGTAACATTAACCACGTTGATGACAATCTGTAGCACTTTGTGCATCTCTGGCTTCAATGTCTTTGCTGCAATCATCTTCCAATAAATGACACATACAGTGAATGTACTTTATATGTGCTGTTATGTTTGTAGACTTAATATGGAACATTCTTAAGGGTCTGTTCATGGTGTTTGAGGGCAACTTCTCTGTGTTGTGATACTCCCATTGTAAGTGACCCCAGTCTACTGACATAAAGACCCAGTAAGGGTGTCTAAAATTGACAAAGAAATCTTACAATATTTAATTTCATTCAGTGGTGGATTGATCCTACTGTCATTTATTGAAATCCCAAATAGACTTGAGTTTATTACTTGTCCTTCTCTGTTATTACAATTCTATTACTGCATTTAATATCACACTGTCTTAATTATTCTAACTTTAAAATAAGCTATGAGAGATAGAAATCATAAGGGAAAAGAGACAACAATAGATCCAGGAGACTTAATGTGTGAATATTAGATATTCCATATTACTAAACAAATACTAAAAGAAAATATCCAAAAGGTAAGGAAAGACTTAATTTTGAGATTAAAAAGACTTACAGTTCCAAGGAGGATTGAGGAGAAAAAGCAGATATCCACGTACTTCTTGGCAAAATTCATGAGCATAGATTGTAAAGCATAAAAACCTGCAGGCTGCCAGGCAGAAAGAACAAGTCACCTAAGGAGTGGCTTTTCATTTGCTTATTTGTTTTTAATTATTGCATTAAAACAGTATTTTATTTTATTGCATAGAAAAACTACTACTTTTATATGATGATCTTGAATACAGCAATTTTGATGAGCTTTCTTACTGGTTTTAACAATGTTTTTGCAAATTTTCTTGAATTTTCAAGGTAGATAATTACATTGTCTATAAGTAATGAAAATTGTGTTTTTTCCTTTCCAGTTCTTATACATTTATTTTTCTTTATTATTGTTTTTGCAACAATAACCATGTGCAATGAAAATGGTGATAGCAGAAAATGTTTTCAAAGTGTCACCATTACCTGTAAGGTTTGCTGTAGATTTTTGGTAGAAATCTTTATTGAGACAAAAAACTACCCTTTTTTTATATTAACTGTATTTATTATTAATGATCTGCTGAATTTGATTAAATTCCGTTTTTAATTTATTAAGATGATCATATAGTTTTTCTTCCTTACTCTGTTAAAGTGTGATTTTTTTTTCTAATAGCAAATTATTCTTGCATTTCTGAGATAAATTCTACTTGGTTGCGCTGGTTTTATGTTATGTTTTATTGATTTAAAATTTTTTTCCTACATTAATGGATTATGTTTGCTAATATTTTATTCATGATTTTTGCATCTACTTTTATGATATTAAGCTATGATTTTCCTCCGTTGAACTGTTATTGTCCTGTTTCAATATCTAGAAAAATTTCTGCCTTTTTCTATTGTTTGAAATTGTTTTATATATTATATAAGATTATTTGTTCATTGGGTATTTGTCAACTGATCTGGGTTTTGTATCTATGCTTAGGGAAAGATACTAAAAGTAAATTTATATTATTGTTTATAAATCATCATGACTATAGAGTAACTTTCGGTGATTCACATTTTTCTTGTACATCTTGACTAAGTTTTCAAATTTATTGGCATGGAATTAAGTATCAAATATATTTATTGTTATATCCCTTACTTTTTTTCCTAAAACAGCTATTTCTGTATTCTCTGAAAAACTGTTATTTTTTCCTTGGTCAGTGTTGCCAGATTTTTTGTGATATGTAATTAGTTTTTAAAAAAATGCTTGTCTTACAAAATGGCCTCTATATTTTCCAATCAATCTGATTAAGTTTGGCTTTTATATGTATTATTTTCTTCCCTTTTATCTTATCTTTGAATTTACTGATTTTTTCCTCAGATTCATGAGCTGGACACTTCGTTTATTTATTCTCAATGTTTCATTTAAAAAAATATATGAAAGCCATACATTTTCTAAGTCATATTTTAGCCCTGTTTTACATTTTGGCATTAATGTAGTTTTAATGATGTTTCATTCCAAATATGTTATATTTTATTGTGAATGTTTTCTTTAACCTATGAATTGTTCCATAATTATTCCATAATTCATGGAGAAAAGAGGCCAACATAGATCTAGGCATATATATTTTTAGTCCTCTCTTTATTGCTTGATTTCCAATTAAATTGCATTGTTATCAGAGGTTATAGTTGTGACAGTATCAGTTCTTTGACATTTATTATAATATCTTTTCTGATCTAGTAGGCAGGACATTTTTTTGCAACTATTTTAAGTTTGCTCTGAGAGTGAGCTTGTTCATTTTGTCATTTAAACATTTAGCCTCAATAATATTTTCCTGACTAGATCTTTCTATTTGATAGAAGCATATCAATTTTGCATAGTAATCCTGTCAATTTTTGCCTTTACATCTTTTGAAGCTATGTGTGTAGGTGCATGTAATTTCATGATTTTCATACTTTATTGCTAGATAATCTCCCTTTGTTATTATGCAGTGTAGCTCTTTATTTCTATTATTTTGCCTTAAATTCTATTTTGTCCGATAATAATTTGCTATATTGGCTTTTTATTGCTTTTCATATTTGCCTGCAGTATATATTTTTTGTAACTTTACAGTATTTTAAATCTCTCTATGAGGTTTTGTTTTAGTGTCTCTAGAAGCCACCATACAGTTGAATTAAAACTCATCTGATAATCCTTATTTTTTAATAGACGATTTTAATTTACTTACCTTTTTGAAGGATTACTGATGTATTTGTATTTATTTTCAGCATCTAATTTAGCCTGCCTGTTTTGATATTATTTTTCTTTACCTCTTTTCGCTTTCTTTCTCTCCCCTCTTGGATTGATAGAGCTTTCTTTATTTCTTTATTTTTCCTTATGCTGGTTTGGAAGTGATAAATTATTTCTCTAATATTTTTATTAACCTTAAATTTAAAAAATACATAGGTTAACAACAAATTTTGCAAACAAATCTAAACTTATTTTTTCATTCTCCAAAAGAAGAAAAGATCTTCAAATGCTTTTAACCTCTCTTTTAATTCCTCAAATTGTTTGTTATTGTGGTCTATAAACTTCAGTTCCACCACTTTTCTTAAAGGGAGAATATCATCCATTCCTACATAGTTTATTTTACTTCTTATTGAAATATTTCCTCTAGTCGTTCATTTAAAGAGGTGGTTAACTCTCTGCATGTCTGAGAACATCTTTACTTTACCTCAGTCAGGAGCAATGTATGAACTAAGTATAACTTCTGAGTCAACAATTATTTTCTCTGAGCACTTTAAAGATATTACTTCAGTGTAATCTGGACTTTTTTATTTTCATGAAAGTGTGCAGTTAGTCTAACTTGTCATTATTTTACAGCTATATATACATATTTTTTCAAGTGAGCACATGTCAAAGATTTATTTAATTGATGAATGAGGAAACCCACAGTATGGTGAGCTGGCTATAAAAAGTATAGGAGAGGCTGTAGTATTTATACTCACTCAAAGAAAGAATGCTGTATCACGTACAAAACTGACTAATGCACAGGACTGGTAAATGGCTGGCCAGTTAGCTCACTTGCTTAGAGCACAGCTTTATAACACCGAAGTCACAGGTTCAGACCCCCATACTGAGCAGCTTCAAAAAAAGTCACAGTTATAGGCAATACAGCTCTCACCTTTGAGGTGAAATCTTCTCTACCAGACAGAAACCATTTGTTTATCCACAGGGCAAAGTCATTTGCATTGGCATAAGACAAAATCCATTTTCATGATTACTACTTTTGTACAGATTGAATGAAGCCTTTTGTTAGAGATTTGTACAAGTTCCTAATTAATAGTAAATGAGTAAAGTTACATACTCCTAGAGAACCAGATAATCTTTGGGCAGTGCTGTTAGTGCCCTAGATATGACTTTGAAAGAACAGTGATCATCCTTTTGTCTATTTCCAAGTTTTGGAATTATTTTCTTAATAATCTCTCCCGGTATTCACAAATTATCTCCAGGGATTATTCTTGGTTCAAAAAAGGCTGGTCTCAAATTGATATAGATAAGGTATGATGTGGTCATCAAATCTATGCTGACAGGGTATTAAGAAACTGTTAAGGCCAAAGAAAAAGTTCTGTTAAAGATTTTGTAAGAAACACTGGATTGAGTTGTAATAATATCTCTTCTCCAGAGAGTAAATCAAACATTGCTTGTATTTGTTCTTCTGTTATGAGGCTAAGATGCCAAACCCAAGAAATTTATCTCCATTAGCTTTTGACTGCAGTACCTTCAAATTTGTGTGAATTCCTCTCTCTGCCATGTCACCCAATTCTCAGAAGGTTCCTGGCCTGCCAGGAAGTGACCTGTCTTACTACCCATGAGGCTGGGACCCTGCAAGCCACAGAATGCACAGGAGAGCAGTTTCCTGGGAGAACTTTGTAGGCATTGGTTCCACCCGTGAAGTGCAACCTTTGATCCTTGAAATGGTGGGCTTCTCATCGCTGGTTACGTGAGATTTATCCTGAAATATGACACTCCATGTATGACCTTGCTTATACATTCAGTTTGTTCAGTTACATTCTGATGAAAAATATAACTTTTTATAAAACGAATGCAGATAACTATATTGCCATTAAAAGAAACTCACTAATAGTATTTGTTTGTGAATTCTGAGATGTCAGAGACAACAAGATGCAAAAGCATCATTACTCAATTGAGGTTAGACGTAGATCAAGAAGATGACCCAGCAATTCCATTTCTAAGTAGATGAGATTCGTATATCCCAAAGATTTGAAAACAGGGACTCAAAAAACGCTTGTGTGCAAACGTTCGTTGCAGAATTATTCACATTAGCCAAAAGGTGGAAACAGCCCAAGTGTCCATGGACAGATGAATGGATAAACAACATACAGGGGAATATTATGCAGTCTTAAAAAAGGAGGAAATTCTGACACATGGTACAACAAGGATGAACCTGGAGAACATTATGCTACGTGAAATAAGCCAGACACAATCAATCAAATATTGTATTACTCTACTTATCTAAAATATCTAGAATAGGCAAGTTCATAGTGATGGAAAGTAGATTAGAGGTTACTAAGGGGCTGGGGACAGAGCAGGGGAAATGGGAGTTATTACTTAATGGTATAGAGTTTCTGTATGGAGCAATTAAAAAGTTTTGGAAATAGATATGGTGATGTTTGCACAGCATTGTGAGTTTAATTAATGCTACTGAATTGTATACTTGAAATGGTTAAAATGGCAAATTTTATGTTGTGGATATTTTTACCACAATTAAAACAAAAATAATAAAAAAGAAAGAGATCCAGAAGAAAAGGGGGGGCTTTCTCATATATCCATCAGAACATAGAACATTAAAAACTATACCAACCTTATTCCAAAATAAATAATCACAATTAAATGTTCCTTGTGAGTTCATTCATCCTTAATTTATTCCTGTTCCATTGAATCTTGCATCATCGATAAGCTTTTATGAAATTACCTGGTATTGATAAAGACTCAAAAGAGTCCTGGAAATCCTAAATACCTCTGACGATTATCTAAGAGATGTCGGCTTCCAAACGTAGTCCTTGAAATATCAGTTGTTAAAAATACCTGGCAGAGTGTTTTTCATCAGACTCTGAGGTGGTTCTTTCTCGCTGCAGACCAAATTTCTGGCCTGTGGCTTAAAGGAGAGCTTTCAGGCAAGCATGAGAGGTGAGCAGAAACTACCCTTTGGTGATAGAGTAGCTAACAATGGCAGAATGGAGTAGAGTAAAATTCTCGCTTAGAGTACAATACATAGCTCTTTTGTAAGCCTTTGATCAATGTTTCCCCATAGAGTAATATATCATACTGTATATTGATAAAATCAGGGAAAAGACATATTCCCGGAGACTTGAGCAGATAAAATTTCAGTGATGTCCTTCCAATGACTCACTGCATGTTTATTTGATTATAGTTTGCCATTGCTTATGTATATACAGGGATAAAACCAGCAGATCTTAGCAAATAAATACTGACTCTACTCTGTGCCCACCGCTCCATCTTATATTGCAATGCTTCGTTGCTCTGATAAAGTGATCATCTGTGGCTTTAATTTGCTCTGTCAACCACAAATTAATTTCTCCTTTATTGTACTTATTGATGGATCAACATTCTTAAAATCAGTGAAGTCAGTAATTTCTGTACTTTAGAGGCTGGTATGTCTCTCCTTTTGATGAATGGTACAGACCTTTGTAACCTGTGTTAAAAATATAAAATGGGAAACACTACCCCCACCCTTCTCAAGCTGACACTCTCCAGAAAAGGGGCCCACTAATTAAAAGTGGATAATATGAGTTATGCAGGTATCTGAGGCTCTGTTTTACATCAAAAAACTTTATTCCAAAACATCTGCCTCTGACACCTGACTCAAAGCACACACACGTGCAAAACAAAGTTCTCTATTAGACAACTCTTATGATAGAGAAACAAGTTGTTTAAAGTCTGACTACCTATCTTCCCAGGACATGTGACTATTTATTTATTTAGACAAGCTAATAACAAATGAAGTAGTGAGGATAAGAAAAATAACACAAGTAGTCACTCTTTAGCAAGCCAGATATATTAGATTTCTACCCTCCATAGGCCAATTTCTTTCTGCATGTTTTTTTAGCTTCTGTTAACCTCATGCCTAAACTTCTTGTATCTGGTTACCTCCTCTCTCCAAATTAGGGCTGATTACTGATTGGAGACCAGACAGACTCAAGTGGAATAAATTGATTAGAGGTGAGCACCAGCACTGAGGCATTCTCAAGTTTCAGGGAGGGTCTGTAGGTGGGAGAATGTTCTAGCAGGTGGTAACATCATGCCATCTGCTAATAGACAGAGGTTTATGCAAGCAGGGGGCTGGTGGGAGAAGTGTGGGGCTGGGTAGAAAGCCTTGAGTTTAAGAACAGGCTTTGGGGAAATACGGTTAAGTACTAGAGTCGCATAGAAAGTGAAGCACTAGGTGGGAAGCCAAGGCAGGAATTATTGTGGGATGCCCACAGCACTTTCTGCTAATTCTTTCAAAATTATTTACTTCAATTCTGTGTTCATTACTAGAAGGCAAGGACAGTATTAGTTTGGTTCACTGTTAAGATCCTAGTGCTTAGAAGAGTCTGTGGTGCATACCAATAAATATTGTTGAATTAATGAATGGAAGAAAACAAAATTTGGGGGCACATGGTTTCTAGAAGTTTAGAAGTCATAGGCCTTGGTTCTAGAGAAGGCAGCAAGAATTTAGACAATAAAGCTTGGCACAAAGTCAGTATAGGACCCATGTGGCCCAAGTTGGCCCAGGATTCTGAGCTGAGCCTGCTTGTAGAGTTCAAATGACTCTTTTGTCATTTGTGATACTGGGTGGTATGTGGCATCTGGTCAATGGTAATACATACAGGGAGCCAGGGCAGTGAAATACACTGGTTTCTATGCAATCCCCTTAGAAGATGAACGGAACCACTCCCTCAATTTCATGCTGTTTTCCCTCCCTCTGCCTGGTGGCTCCAGCCTCCTGGTTTTATGGTCTGCTGGTCCACGTGTAGCAGGAAGCTGAAGGAACTTCAGAGAGTGTGGATGTGGGAAGTGCAGGAGTACATGAAAAGCATAACAGAGAGTCAAAGAGTCAGGAGCTAGGTGAACACTGTAAGTCAAGGGCAAATAATTGGATGCCATTGAAGAACCGTGAATCCAAACGAAGATAAGCCCTTATTTTCATCTCTTCATACAGGACAAACAACTGCTATAAAACTGCCGGGAGTGTTCTCCTGTGGCTAGTGTGAAATCTGGATCTTAAGATTGTTGGCACTGAAAAGAATTAGCGTTTGGTGAGTCTTAAGAAGTTTCTGCATTCTGAGGGGGCAGCTGGAGTTTGTCCACAGCAGGGTCTCTGTGTGTTCTGGAAGAAATCACTTTGGTATACTGAGACAGGGAAGGAACCTAGAGTTCATGCGAACCGCACCACAGTCTGAATGAAGATGTTTCAGGTTGATATATTCAGAAGTTATATGCACGTAATATAAAGCATCTCTTATGTCGGGGGAGGCTGGAACTCTGTAAAGTTTTTGTAATTAGCGTATTTTCCTCCAGCTGAGCACAAGGAAGAGCAGTTGGGTCTGGACTGAAACACGGGACAGGTGTAAGGCGCCTCCTGTGTGCGGGAGGTAAAGTGCCCTCTGCGATATGGTAGTATCTGGGATGGCTAAGGAGAGACCAGGCTGCAAGGGGTTCCGTAAGGGGCATGGCCAAAAGACTTCAGGGGCAAATAAACTTACAGAATTAGTTTAAACATGCTTTTCACCTATATTCCATCCTCTTTTTACTGATTCCCAGGTTTTAGTAAAGTTAGTGATATGCTGCATTCATGCTAGCTGTGCTCAAAGGAAGTAAAGGTCAAGACTCTATCCACACTTGGAATGATGTAGGTTAGATGAGCCATTGCTTTACGGGAAAGAAATGACCGGATGGCAGCGATGACATGCAGGGAGGGCCAGAGCAGCAGCCAGGACTGGGCGAGACAGCCATCTGCTGGGATGAATTTGTGGACATGTAAGAGTAGCCTGAGAAACCTCAGAAAGGGACTGTCTGCTGTCACGCAGAATGGGGGCTAGGACTTTGCTCACTGAGTATTTAAGGGTAGGATAGAAATTTTTAATTGGTTATATTCAATGTAGGTAAATTGTTGATTGGAATATATATTAGCATAATCCTTTTGGGAAACTATCACTTTAGCCCAGGAAAGCTGTGTTTTATCAGTGGCCGTCTTTCAAAGCAGTGATAATAATTGATTCATTTTCTACTTGTAGATTTATTTTTTAATTTTTTTTATTTTTAGATTACTTTCTACTTTTAGAAAATAAAGGATGAACACGTCATAATTGTAAATACACTTTATTCTTTAAAAACTATAAGCTTAAAATTCCTGGTTGCCAAACCAGATGGATTATCCAAAATCCAAACAATAAAGTGGTGAGATCTGGACCTTTAAGCCTTGGTCCCCACAGTGCACTGTACTGTGTCGGTCATACGGCCCATCCCGCACCTGACCACCGATCCTGAGGCTCGATCAAGGAATGAAAGTGAAAGTACTTTGAAATCTTCACCGTTGATTCCGATGGAAATTCTGTCCTTTATTACCCTCACCTACTTTCATTCATTTGAATTCTTTTCTAATCCCTTTGCAATTCAGTCCTCACTGCACGCCACACTGTGATGAGAACAGGCCCTCTCCTGGGAAATAGCACGGCCCTCACCGCACCTTACAGAGCTATGTCTATGGGTCTTCCTGCACCCCAGGGCCACTGATTTACTGGAAAGTTTTAGAATAATTACATCACTATATCTTTTTATTACTTTAACTCTGGTCTCACTAGGTATAGCCCTCAAATTTTCAAAATATAAGATATAAAATTAACAAGTGAAATACCGTATAATCTAACCATACCTACACTGGTACCTGACGTGACCATTTTAACATTTTGTTTGTTATCATTATAGAAATTTACACCTAGATATATCCTAAAAATAAATTATAATACAAACAGTCATGTGCCACAGAAAGATGTTTTGGTCAACAGAGAACTGATATATGATGGTGGCCAGAGCAATAGGCTGCACCATAGAGCCTAAGTGTGCATTAGTCTGTAGTGTCTAGGTTTGTGTAAGGACACTCTATTTGCTCAATGATGAAATCGTCTAATGATGCATTTCTCAGAACATATCCCTGTTGTTAAGTGACACATGACTGTATAATACTTACTATATTATACTAATATAATATAATTTAATGTATAATTAAACATAATTTATAATTTATATGAATAACATAATTATATAAACATAATTTATGTAAGTACATAATTAATAATTATGCTTTGTTATAGACTTAATATAATATTTATACTAAAATACAATACTATACTAACATAAATAATAATTAATAATCTTTATAGGGTTATAAATATTAATATGTATATCATTAGCATTAAATATATTTTTAAAATATTGAATCACACTATACAGGTATTTTGTCACTTTTCTGTCATTTCACATGACTTAGAAAACTTTCCATATCAGCACATATATTCTAATTCTTAGCAGAGCCATATTGTGGATGTACCATGTGCACATCTCCATGTTCTGATTTGTACATTTTACGTTTGTGAGTAAGAACACATTTTCTTATATTTAAAAACATTCTCCACCGTGCCCCCCCACCCCTATTTCAGTTTCTTCCTCTGAGAATCGCCTGTTGGTTTTCCTATTGGAATCTTTATTTTGTTTCTTACTGATTTGTAGAAGGTCTTTGGGTATTAACCCCATTGTC
Organism: Galeopterus variegatus; assembly: GCF_000696425.1. NCBI lineage: Eukaryota > Metazoa > Chordata > Mammalia > Dermoptera > Cynocephalidae > Galeopterus > Galeopterus variegatus. Next base: position 80,898 of record NW_007728575.1, read on the forward strand.
TGTTGCATGTTTATAAATAATCCTTCTCCTGGTTTGTCAGTTTTCTTTAGATTTTACTTACTGTGATTGTTTTTTACAAGCAGAACTTTGTAAAAACATTTTGGGGTCCACTTTGTTAATCTTTCCTCAGGGTCTCTTTTTCCAAGTAAAGGTGGTCCCTGCTCTGCTTCTGGGTGTGGTAATGTCTCCATACAACTCCTGGAGCTGCTGCTACCAGGTTATGATCATCCCCACAAAGTCCCCTTTGCCCCTTCCTGTCAAAGCATCTCCCTAAGACAACCACGTTTCTGATTATTTGTAGTTTTATATCACATTTCCTCTTCAGAACTTTATATCAATGGGGTCACCAAGTACATAGTATTTTTGTACACCTTCTTTTATTCAGCATAATGCCTGTGAGATTCATCCATGATTTGGTGACTATCAGAGTCTGTTACTTGTTATTGCTGAGTGTTTTCCATTGGAAGAATAAACCACAACATGTTTGCCTGGTCTCCTGTTGATGGATATTTGGGGTAGTTTTCAGTTTGGGGCTGTCATGAGGAGAGTTGCTATGTACATTCTTCTACAAGTCTTTTTGTGGCTGAATATTTTCATTTCTTCTGGGCAAATGCCTAGCGTGGAATTCCTAGGCTGTTGGGTAATATGATTTAATTTATATAAGAAACTGCCGAATGATCTGCCAATCGGTTGTACCATTGTGTACTCCTGCCAACAATGTATGGGAGTTCCAGTTCTACATCCTCACTGATATTTGGGATTGATGACTGTCTTTTTTTTAATTTCATTTTTTTAAGATTGAAACATAATTGCACATATCTGTGGTGTACAGCATTGAATATCAATACCTGTGTGCAATATGTGATGCTCAAATCAGGATAATTAGTACATTCAACATTACACAATATAATCACTTTTTGTGGCCTTTTACCAATTTCCCATTAACTCCCTTCCGCCTCCCCTTTTCCCACCTCTGGTGGCTTCAGTTCTGGTCTCTCCTTTTAAAAGTTCATGGAATTACTGTGATTGTTTGATCTTTCTTTTTTATCATTTATTTTTTTAGCTCCCACTTGTGAGTGAGGACATGTGGTATTTCCCTTTCTGTTCCTGGCTTATTTGACTTAACATAATTTTCTCAAAGTTCATCCATGTTGCTGCAAATGGCAGAGTTTCATTCTTTTTTATGGCAGAGTAGTATTCCATTGTGTGTGTGTATATATATTATATGTGTGTGTATAATATATATACACACACACACACACACAACATTTTTCTTATCCAGTTGTCCATCGATTGACATTTAGGTTGGTCCCAACTCCTAGCTACTGTAAATAGAGCTTCAATAAGTACTGGAATGCACGTATCCCTTCACGATGATTTCCATTCCTCCGGGTATACACCCAGCAGTGGGATTACTGGACTGTAGGCAGTTCTATCGGTAGTTATTTGAGGAACCTCCATACTGTTTTCCATAATGGCTACATTAATTTACAGTCCCACCAACAGTTCCCCTTTATCTGCTTCCTCTCCAGCATTTGCTATTCTCTGTCTTTTTGATACTGGCCAGTTTAACTGGGGTGAAATGATATCTCAGTGTGGTTTTTATTTGTATTTCCCTGATGCTTAGTGATGTTGAGCATTTTTTCATGTGTTTTTAATGTTAGCTAGTTTTTTTGGGTGTGTAAATGGTTCTAGTTTGCATTTTTCTAACAACTAATGCTGTTGAGCACTTCGCAATTTGTCTAAGTTTTTACCCATTTTTGATTGAATAATTTTTCTTTTTATTATTGAGTTGTTCTTTATATTTTCTTTTTTATCAGATATATAATTTGTAAATATTTTCTCAAATATGTAATTTGTAAATATTTTCTCTCACTCTTGCCTATTCATTTTCTTAATGATGTATTTTCATGAGCAAAAGTTTTAAATTAAGTCCAGTCTAAATATTTTTTCTTTTATAATTATTTCTTTTTGTGTCTTGTCTAAGCAATCTTTGTCTACACCCAGGTAGTGAGATATTTTCTTGTTTTTAATTTTCTAGAAGCTTTGATGTTTTAGCTTTTCCATTGAGGTCTATGGTCCTTCTTGGATAAATTGTTGTGTATTATATAAGGTAAGGGTCAAGGTTTAATTATTTCTCATAGATGTAGAGTTGTTACAGTACATTTTGTTGAAATGGATTTCTGTTCCCCATTGAATTGCTTAGGTGCCTTTGTCAAAAATTTGTCAATAATGTAAGTATGGGTCTAGTTTTGGATTCTTTATTCCGTTTTATCTATTTGCCTATTCTTATACCAACCCCGTGTTGTATTGATTATTGAATGTCTTAGTGTCAGGAATTCTAAGTCCTCCAACTTTGTTTTTTTAAAAAGTGTTGTAGTTATTCTGAGTTCTTTGACTGTCCAATTACATCTTTTAAAAACAAACTGCTAGCATTGTGATTGGTGTTTGTGATGAATCTATTGATAAATTTGGGAAGAGCTGACATCTCAACCGTATTGTCATCAAGTTTATCAACATAGTAGATCTCTCCATTTATTTAAGGCCTTAATTTTTCTCAGTGATGGTTTGTAGTTTTTAGTGAAGATGTCTTGTACATCTTTTGTTAAATTTATGTCTATGTATTTTATGTTTTGAATTATATTGTAAGTAGTTTTTTATTTTTCAAATGTTTACTACCAATGTGTAGAACTACAGTTGATTTTTGTACATAAATTTTGTATCCTGTGACATTACTACCTTCATTAGCTCTAGTAGTTTTAATAGTAAGTATTGCAAATGTACTTGTTTTAAAATTTTTACTTGCTAACTTTTTGCTGCTAGTATATTAAAAGATCGATATGTTAGTATTGGTCTTTTCTCTAATTGGGAAACTCTCTGCTATTATTTCTTCAAATTTTTGTTCTTCTCCATTTTCTCTCTCTCTTATCTTACTATTTTCTTACAGGTTATTGACATTCTTCTGTTCATTGTGTTTCGATTCTTTCCCTTTATGCCTTTAACATTGTATAAATTTTATTGATCTGTTCTGAAATTCACCAACCCTTTACTGCTCCCAATATTTTAGGAAGACCATCAAGTGAATTTTTAATTTCAGATATTATACATTTCATTTACTAAAATTTCATTAGACTTCCTATAGTATTTCTCTGCTGAATTTTCCCATCCTTTTATTCATTATAGCCATATTTTCCTTTAAGACCTTAAACATATTTATAGCAACTGTTTTAAAATCTTACCTGCTGTTTCCAACATTGGGATCATTTTTGGACTTGTTACTATCAATTTTTATCTGGCTTATGGGTTATATTTTCCTGTTTCTTTGCATTTCTACTAATTTTCAAGTATGTACTGGATATTTTCGATGATACGCTATAGACAGTATGGGTTATATTGTCTTGCCCTACAAGGTGTGGAAGTTTTTTTCTGGGACACATTAAATCCTGTCAAATTATTTTGATCCTGTCAGTATTGTTTTTATTCTTTGTGAAGATTGGTGTATTTCAGTTTTGGAGCAAATTCTAAGGCATGAGTCTTACCCCACCATATGGTCAATTAGATGTCCACTGTGCTCAGTGTGGTCTCTTGATTGTAACTAGGATGGAACTCTAATATCTCCTAACACTGCACAACCTCAAATATCATTGTTCAGTTCTCATCCCTGGAGCAGGCCATCTCTGCTAACTTTGTTTCATGGTTAATCCAATTCTCAGCCTAGCAATCTAGTGAATCCCATAAGATCCCCTCCCACTCCATGTAGTTTTCTTTTCTCCTGTACCTTGTTCTGGAAATACCAGCTGGTTCAGCAGTCTGGAACTCCAATATCTGTCTCTTCACTTCAGCAACACTGCCAATCTGCTTGGCTCTTCCTTCCTCCCTAACCTGTGACAGAAAAATAGCATCAGGCAGAAATCAGGGAAATTGTGGAACAATAGTCTCATGTTTTTTCCTTCTTTCAAGGATTTTATCCTGATCCCATGGAAATACAAAGGATCATGAGACTATTATGAACAGCTATATACTAATAAACTGGAAAATCTAGAAGAAATAGTTAAATTCCTGGACACATACAACTTACCAAGGCCGAATCATGAAGAATTAGAAAACCTAAGCAGACCAATAATAAGTAATGAGATTGAATAAGTAATAAAAAGTCTCCTAACAAAGAAAACCCCAGGGCCAGATGGCTTCACTACCGTATTCTACCAAACATTTAAAGAAGAACTACTACCGATTCTTCCCAAACTCTTCTGAAAAATTGAAAAGGAAGGAATACTTCCAAACTCAATCTACAAAGCCAGCATTACCCTCCTACTGAAACCAGAAAAAAATACAACAAAAAAACTACAGACCAATATCCCTAATGAACATAGATTTGAAAATCCTCAAGGAAGTACTTGCATACTGAATCCAACAACACATTAAAAAATCATTCACCATGATTAAGTGAGATTTATCCCTTGCAAGGGATGTAAGAATGGTTCAACATACACAAATCAACAAATGTGATACAATACATCAATAGAATGAAGGACAAAAAACAGATGATTATTCTAAGAGATGTAGAAAAAGCTTTTGATAAAAGCCAACATCCCTTCATGATAAAAACACTCAACAAACTAGGTATGGAAGGAATGTACCTCAACACAATAAAGGCCCTGTATGACAAACCCATAGCCAATATCATATTGAATGAAGAAAAGTTGAAGGATTTTCCTCTAAGATCTGGAACAAGACAAGGATGCCCACTTTCCCCTCTCTTATTCAACAAAATACTAGAAGTTCTAGCCAGAACAATGAGTCAAGAAAAAGAAATAAAGAGCATCCAGATTGGAAAGGAGGAAGTCAAACTATCTCTATTTGCAGATGATATAATCATATTTATATAGAAAACACTAAAAAGACTCCTCCAAAAATTGCTAGAATTAATACATGAATTCAATAAAGTTGCAGGATACAAAATCAACATGGGGGCTGGCTGGTTAGCTCACTTGGGAAAACATGGTGCAGATAACACCAAGGTAAAGGGTTCAAATCCCTGTACCAACCAGCCACCAAAAAAAAAAAAAAAACCCAACTGAATATAAATAAGTCAATAGTGTTTCTATGCATCCATAACGAAATTTCTGGGAAAAATTCAAGAAAGTAATCCCATTTATAATAGCTATCAAAGAAATTGAAAAAGACATAAATAACTGGAAAGATATCCCATGTTCATGGGTTGGAAGAATTAATATCATCAAAATGTCCATACTACCCAAAGCAATCCACCCAAAGCAATCCACAGGTTCAATGCAATCCCTACCAAAATACCAATGACATTCTTCATAGAAGCAGAAAAAACAATCTTAAAATTTGTGTGGAATCACAAAAGACCCCATATAGCCAAAGCAATCTTGAACAAAATGAACAAAGCTGGAGGCATTACACTACACAACTTCAAAATATGCTATATACCATAGTAACAAAAACAGTATGGTACTGGCATAAAAACAGACAAATAGACCAATAGAACAGAATAGAGAGTTCAGAGATAAATCCATATATTTATAGCCAACTGATTTTCTATAAAGTTGCCAAGAATATACATTGGGGAAAGTATAGCTTCTTCAATAAATGGGGCTGGGAAGACTGGATATCCACATGCAGAAGATTAACTAGACCCCTGACTCTCACCATACACAAAAATCAACTGTAAATGGATTAAAGTCCTAAATTTAAGATTTGAAACTATGAAACTAGTAGAAGAAAACATAAGGGAAATGCTCCATGAAATTGGACTGGGCAATGCTTTCTTGAACAAGATTTAAAAGGCACAGGCCACAAAAGCAAAAATAGACAAAGGGATTTCATCAGACTTAAAAGCTTCTGCATAGCAAAGGACGCAATCAACAAAGTGAAGAGACAACCTACAGAACAGGAGAAAGCGTTTGCAAACTATGCATCTGACAAAAGGCTAAAATCCATAACATATAAGGAACTCAAACAACTCAATAGCAAAAAACAAACAACACGGGTAAAAAATGGGCAAGAGACCTGAACAGACATTTCTCAAAAGAAGACATACAAATGGCCAACAGGCACATGAAAAAATACTCAACATCTTTAATCATCAGGGAAATGCAAATTAAAACTGCAGTGAAATATCATCTCACTCCAGTTAGAATGGCTATTATCAAAAAGACAGAAAATTACAAATAGTGGGAAGGATGTGGAGAAAAGAGAACTCTCCTACATTGTTGGTGGGAATGTAAATTAATACAGCCATTATAGGAAACAGTATGGAATTTCCCTCAAAAAGTAAAAATCCAACTACCTTATGACCCAGCAATCCCAATACTGGGTATATAACCAAAGGAAATTAAATCAAGATATCAAAGAGACATTGCACTCTCATGTTTATTGCAGCACTATTTACAATAGCCAAGAGATGGAATCAACCTAAATGTCTATCAGTGGATGAATGGGTTAAAAAATGTGGTATATGGGCCGGCCCGGTGGCGCACTGGGGAGTGCGCCGCTTGGGAGTGTGGCGGCGCTCCCACCAAGGGTTTGGATCCCATGTGGAGACCGGTTCCCGCTCACTGGCTGAGCGTGGTGCGGGCGATCCCGTTACCGGTCAGTAAAAAAGACAAAAAGGAAAAAAAAATGTGGTATAGACACACAATGGAATACTATTCAGCTATAAAAATAAAATAAAATTCTGTCATTTGCAGCAACATGTGTAGGGACCCCATGGGCGCCTGAACAGGGACACACCCTGGCAATATGGCGCCCTTCCTGGTTCTTCTCCGCAGTAAACAAGCCTGCTGGCACCAACACCCAAGCCCACCCGTGCCAGACCTCAGCCAGTCACAGGTCAAGGCTCACCTCCTGCCCAGCCCCATCCAATCAGTTACCACCCCGTCCACTCTCTCTCCTGCCCCAGAGCACAGCACCCTATAAATGTATGTGCAGTCCTTGAATAAAGCAGAACTTCTCTGGCAAACTGTTAGCCCAGGTCTTGCGTGATTCCTTCGTCTGTGTGTCCCCTTCATTATGGTGCCGAAACCCAGGAAGGAGTTCACCCTGCACCAGGGGACTCCTTCCTCGGACCTCCTCAGACTCCTCGGCAAACCCCCGGGATTGACGGTCCACCCCCATCCATTTTCTCCAGCTCTGACTTCCTTCACCCACCACCGGCTCATCTGTTAGATAAGCCCCCTTTTCCTTTTGTCAGGCTTGTAGATTATTTAAACCTTCACCCTAATCACATTCTCCTGGCCCCAACATTGACACGTTCCTGGCCCCAGAGGCTGAACCTCCCATTCCTCCCTCTCTCTTTCTCTCACTCCTTTTAACCTTCCTCCTTCCTGGGTTCATCCTTGAACCCATCTAACCTTCTTCCTACCGGGTCCAGGACCCCCGCCGTCCAGTAAACCCTAACGTGTTAGGTCCTTCCAGCTCCTCCGGCATTTTGCCTATGGGAAGCGAGGGTCTAGGTGTCGACTTACACCCCCTTCCTTCCTGGGCTCCAGGAACCCATCTCCTGGGAACGGCACGACTCATTGGGGATGCCCTCTGAGTTCTGTCCTTTTCATCTGGCCAGAAGGCTCATTCCTTCTCCTTTTAAAACCTCTCTCTCTCTCTAATCCTCTTTGGAATGGGAGCTTCCGCCTCCTCCCTCTGGGTGATTCACCCTTACAATGTCTCTTAAACAACCTCACCACCCTATCCCTCAAGCCTGACATCAAACCCAAACTCCTCACTAAATTTTGCACACAAGATTGACCTTATTATCCCCTAGATAACCAAAATAAGTGGCACCCTGAGGGCACACTCGATCCCGACATTCTCCAGAACCTTGTTAATTACTGCCAGCGCCTGAGAAAGTGGAAAGAGATTCCATATGTGGAGGCTTTCCACCTGCTTGCTCAAAATCCCTCTCTGTCTCACCTGTTCTCCTTCCCAGGTTCTCCTTGCATCCAAACCCCCTTCATCCTCACCACCCTATCCCTCAAGCCTGACATTAAACCCAAACTCCTCACTAAATTTTGCACACAAGATTGGCCTTATTATCCCCTAGATAACCAAAATAAGTGGCCCCCTGAAGGCACACTCGATCCCGACATTCTCCAGAACCTTGTTAATTACTGCCAGCGCCTGAGAAAGTGGAAAGAGATTCCATATGTGGAGGCTTTCTGCCTGCTTGCTCAAAATCCCTCTCTCTGTCTCACCTGTTCTCCTTCCCAGGTTCTCCTCGCATCCAAACCCCCTTCATCCTCACTGCCTCCACTACCCTCTACTTCTGATAATTTTGACCCTGCGGATGAACCCCCTCTGCACAGGTCTCCTTCTCCTGTAACTTCCTCTGCTTCCCAACCCCCTCAGTTAACTCCGCTCCATCCGTCTCCTGCACCCGGCCGGCTGGCCAGTAAACAGCCCTGGTCTCTGGGGCAGCTGCTGCAGGGTGAGGGCCCTCTAGTCAGCCTGTTCTCCCTCCTGCCTCTTCCTCCCCTGTTTCTTCCAGCCCCACTTCGCTGCCATTTCTTGTCCCCCAACCCCAACAGGCAGCTCTGCCACCATCTTCTTTTCTTCCACTGCCATCTTTTGTCCAGCCATTTTCTAGCCCCACCTTACCGCCATCTTGTTCCCTGCCAACNGGCCAAACTAAAAAAACTGGAACAGGGCCCTGCTACTCCCCAGACTGAAATTTTATCAGTGTCCTTCAAGGTCTTTCATAATAGGGAGGATGAACGGGAACGGGAAAAGGAGCGGCGCAAACAAAAGGCAGATCTGGCCAACCTCCAAATGCTGGCCAAAGTAATTACTCAGCCTTCTAAGTGCGCTTTCAGGCCCTCCGCCTCCAAAGCTCTCCCTGGTGCCTGTTTTAAGTGTGGCAAAGAAGGTCATTGGTCAAGGAGTTGCCCATCACCCAGAGAGTCCACCAAGCCATGTCCTAGGTGCCAAGAAATGGGGTATTGGGGCTCTGACTGTCCACTCACCCAAAAGGGAGACTGGCCTAGCAAGTCCCAGCCATCCCGGGTGCCTCAAGCACCTCTGGTAGGACTGGCTGAAGAAGAAGATGACTGATGGGGCCCTGGCTCCTTCCCCACCATGACCATCACTAAAAGCGAACCCAGAGTGACTATTGTCGTGGATGGCCGATCTGTCTCCTTCCTCCTGGACACAAGAGCCACTTTCTCAGTCTTAAAGGAGTTGTGGGGCCCAACCACTCTTAACATTTCTCCTATAGTCATGGTAGGAGGAAAACATATATACCCCTGCAGAACGTCTCCACTAACTTGCCATATTGAAGGCGTACCTTCTCCTTTTTCCCACTCATTTCTAGTCATGCCTCAATGTCCCATTCCCTTATTGGGTCGAGACATTCTCACTTGGCTACATGTCTCCATTTACATATTTCCCCCATCTCCTACAACCCCTTTCCTATTAGCACTCCTCCCCAAAAGCAATCAGGAAACATACCCTTCTCTATTACATCCTGTAAACCCTGTTGTATGGGACACCACTACACCCTCCTCTGCACATTGTGTTCCTATTACGATAAAACTAAAAGATCCCTCCGAGTATATACCAAGTATATAAATCAATCTCAGTACCCACTCAGCACCACAGCACTTCGCGGACTCTAATCCATTGTCGAGGACCTTCTCAAAAAGGGATACCTTCGCCACACCCACTCACCATTCAACACCCCCATCCTGGCAGTAAAAAAACCAAACGGGTCTTAGCGACTAGTCCAAGACCTCTGCTTAATTAATGCTGCTGTTATTCCCATTCATCCTTTAACACCCAATCCCTATACTCTTTTCTCCCAGATCCCAGTTCCACAACTCATTATTCAGTCCTAGACTTAAAAGATGCATTCTTTTCTATTCCCCTGGACCCCGCCTCCCAGGACATATTTGCCTTTACCTGGACTGACCACAATACGCGACACTCTGAACAACTCACCTGGACTGTCCCCCCCCAGGGATTCCGGGATAGCCCTCACCTCTTTGGCCAAGTGTTGGCCCAAGACCTCAAATATTTTCATTCTTCCCACCCACAGTCAACCCTCCTGCACTATGTGGATGACCTCTTGCTCTGTAGTCCCTCATGGGAACAATCACAGGCCGACACCGCTTCCCTTCTTAATTTCCTGGCAGACAAAGGATATCGTATTTCACCTTCTAAAGCCCAAATATCCCTCACTGAAGTCACTTATCTAGGATTTGAATTA
>NW_007728575.1:92045-118836 GCF_000696425.1 Galeopterus variegatus
AAGGAGCTTTTAAAGTCCCTACCTACTCCAAAAACTAAGGCAGAAATTCCATCCTTCTTAGGCCTAGCGGGGTATTTTAGAGCATGGATCCCAAATTACTCTTTATTGGCCCACCCACTATATGCCCTTGCAAAAGGAGACCAAAATGAACCCCTATCATCTTCACCAGATAAGCCATTCCAAACACTCCGCCAGGCTCTGGTCGTGGCCCCTGATTTACACCTGCCTGACCTCATGAAACCCTTCTCCCTTTATGTACATGAAAGGGACGGACAAGCCCTGGGGGTGTTAGGACAAATATATGGGCCCTCCTTCACCCCAGTGGCATACTTGTCCAAACAACTAGATTCCACTGTCCGGGGCTGGGCTCCCTGCCTTCGTGCCCTGGCTGCTGGGCATCTACTACAGAAAGAGGCTCACGAATTAACATTTGGTGCACCCTTAAGCATACTCTCACCTCACCATCTAAAGGACCTCCTCACCTACAAAGCTCTACACTCCCTTTCCCCATCTAGGCTGTTAGGCTTGCTCTCCTCCTTCCTAGAAAATCCTGATATTACCTTTCTCCTGTGTTCACCTCTAAATCCTACTACAACATGGATGGAATTGGAAACTATCTTGTTAAGTGAAGTAAGCCAGGCACAGAAAGAGAAATACAGCATAATCTCACTCATATGAGGAATCTAAAAAAGAAAAAAGAAGGAGAAGGAGAAAGAAAAAAAAAAGAAAAAGTGGTTCTCATAGAAGTAAAGAGTAGACTAATGGTTACTAGGGGCCAGGAAGGGAAGAGGCTAGGCAGAAGGGGGAACAGCCAAACTAATTGGTACAAAGTTACAGGCGGACGGGCAGAAAAAGTTCTGGTGATCTAGGCTGACTAGAGCTAATAATAGTATATTGTATATTTCTAAATAGCTAGAACAGTGAATCCTGACTGTAATCAGTTGGGGTGGAGGGGAGTCAGCATCCGCGCCGCTGCCACGACAACTAGCTAAACCGCGCTCATCTCAAGGGAACGAGGCTGAAGATTACTCCCTGCCTCCTCCTCCCTGTGCGAGAGGGAGCGGGGCTGGAGAGCCCAGGAGATAGGTAAGTGCAGCCACCAGCCCCAACCTGGCTCACAAAGGAACACTCAGGTGCGGTGGGGGTTCTGTCAAGCAGTTCCATTTATTCAACTCAAAGCCTACATATTTATGCATAAATGGGCTAAATGGGCGGGGGATTCTGGCAGGGGTCTCCACCTAACAAGCCAATCACCCTTTAGGTCATGCGTGCATGCATGGCTCCTGCCTATGCTTATAGTAAAGATCATGAAGTGTCCACGAGCCCGGAAGGCTCTGTGCACCAGTGATGCTAAGCCCCGTAAATGGGGTGAGGTTTTACCTGACACCATAGTCACTCCTCCTTTACATCCTCCAGGCGCCATCCTGAGCATGTGTGAAAAACAAAGAAGGGAACAAGCAGTCGTCATTAGGTGTAGCAACCATCCGTGCCAGGAAGGTAGCTGCCACCCAACAGTAATCACCACAAAGAAAAGATAAATGCTCAGGTGATTGATAATATGCCCTGAGTTAATCACTGTAGAATATATGCATGTATTGAAACAACACACTGTACCCCACAAATACGTACAATTAAAATAAATTTTAAAAACTGTAAAAAAGAAAGATTACATCCTGTACTGCCTGTTTTTCAACATCTGAAAACAGTTGACCCATATATTTTGTCCAGTTTTATAGTTGTTGGGAAGTCAAGTCCAGTTACCAGCTACGTGACGTTGCAGGAGGGAGAAGTTGAGGTATATGATTTTAAAATAATTTCGATTACTGTACTTGACATTCAAGTAGCTCTCTCCTCTTTTATTATGGTCAGCATCTGTGCAGGTCAATTCTTTCACATTTTGTTCCTGCCCATATAATCTTTCTTTCTCCTTCTCATGCATATAATCAAATATGTATTCTGTAGACCTTTTTTTCTCAGAAGTCCAAATACAATGTTTTTAATAAATCCTTATCTAACAAATGAATTACCAATTAATAAATAAGTAAATAGAACAAAAATTTTAGTTATCAAGAGAACTGTATTCATATTTACTCTCAGCTACTGTTTTTCATTTTCTGTTTATAACGTAGTCCATATTCATGGTGGTAAACATGCAAATTAGCAAAAGAATATGTAAAATAAGAACGCATTTGTAATGTTATTGCCTAGAGATCATTACTTCATAATTTCTAATCTTTTAATCTATGCATATATTATACAGTCAGATATATATATTCATAATATGTATAATTCTCTATCTTGCTTTCACAATAATGTGGCTTGAAAATTTTACTTTGATTAAATAGTCTTTAGAAGATTCTTTTTAATGACTATGTAAACTTCCATTTATGATATACCTTAGCTTAATCACTTCCTTGCTGTTGAACACTTAGGTGTGTTTACTTTTTTTCACTATTTTAAACAACAGTGCGAGGAACATCCTCATGCATAAAACCCTGTCTACATCCCACAGGACTTCTCCTTAGCCACTGTCATGCAGTTCTGTAAAGTGGTATTGAATGTCGGAACCTAGAACATCTCATCTGGATTTGTCCTGCCTGTGTCCCAAATCTGAGGTGATCTTAGTTTATACTTTTCAATTTATTTAGAGAAAGTTGGAAAAAGAAGCATTTATAGAATGTTTTTAAAAATCATTCCATTGGAAGCCTGTGGGCTCCCTGAGAAGGAGTTTGACTGCTCCTGGCCAGCCTGGCATTAATCCCAGCCTGTCACCAGCTTCTATGAAGTGAGGTTTCTATTACTTCCTGGATTGCTCTAGTCTATCAGAGGTCACCATCTCCAATTTAGCCTATATGGGGATGGGAAAATACCCTGTACAGCCCTGGCATCCAAAGAACATTGGTGTCAAATTCAATTACTGGGGAAAGAGACCTTTTTTTTTCAAAGGTCTCTGAATCCATTAAAAAAGCATCTCAGATTCCTAGCACTTGTGCTTATGGTGAATGTATCTCCCACACAGGCCTTCCCACAGCTTTTTTGTAATTTCACATTGTCAACTGCTTTTGTGGTTGGAGTTGCATTTATTGAAAAAATACCTCAAATGGAAGTAGAGACGGTTGTGTCTTTAACATATGTCGAAGTGTGCCCGAATGAAGCGAATACTGTAGATACATAATGACACAAGATTATTTTATTTCATGTAGCTTTCCTCTTTTCATACTCCCAAACATGTTGATTTTCCAGATATAAGATATTAATCCTGGATTGCTTTGGTCACAGATTCCATTAACTCCCTTGTGTGCTTTAAAGGAATAAAAGTATTCTTGACGTCTTTTTTTCATTTTATTTAAAAATTCTCTTTTGTGAAAATTCCCTACATTTTCTTTTGTTCAATTTGGAGAGCTTTTTCTTTTCTGTGATTAGGAATAAATGAATTCATTTTGAATTGAGGTAAATGGCACAACACAGACACACACACAGACACACACACACACATATTTGTACCTGAGAAATTTGTTTCCACAATTACATTTCAGTAAAACCACCTAACAGTCATGGAAGATTAGCAGTGTTTTCTCTCTCTGCCATTCTGCCTTCTAATTTGTCTGGAACACAAATGAATCAAGAAATGCTGCTTTGTAGACTGTTCTGAGTATTACAGTACATTGCTTTAACTATTGGGTCAGTCCAGGGTACATAAACCTGCCATTTAAATTGTTAAGAACTATTTCCAAAAAAGGATATACTTTATATTGAAGATTGTACTTCTCTTTTATCCTTTCAAGTTCAAATTTCATAATTAGAACATGATGAACAATAGAATTCTCACACAAGAATAAAGACATCTTGGCTTTCTTTCTACTGCCTTTGAACATGGAATAAATGACATACTCTGCACCCTTGCTAAATCTTCTGTTCCTTCTCAGACTTTGTTAGATTTCTGACCATTACAACGAGAAAAAGGAAACTACTGAGATGGTGTTACCTGCAGACAAAACTTTGAAAGTTCATACTAAACAGTACTAACTGGTAGCAGCCAGTAAGAATTATTTTGGAAAATAATATGTCATATTTGGCATTGTTATTCTTTAAGAATAGCTACTATTTTGTCTCTACAAATTTTTTAAATGTCTGATTCTCCTTTTATTTAAAAAAATATATAACCATACTGATGTTAAAGTCAAATGTTTCTTGCAAGTCTCTTGAACTGCATCTTCCTTTCTGACCTGTGTGAGTTCTGCCTATGATGATCAACCCTCGCAGGATGGAAATGTTTCATTTGAGACATGTGACATCAGATTAAATGGAGCCCACATCCTAGTAATGCTAAATTATCTGGGGAGCCAATGGATTCTCCCAGAGATGAATCAGTTGAACATTCATATAAAGATTGTTTTGTGAAAGTAACTTTTCATTTCTCTGACACAAATGCACAGAAGTCTGTTTGCTGAGTCCTATAGTAAAACATTTTAGTGTTTTAGAAAACTGTGAAACTATTTTGAAGAGTGGCTGTACCATTTGCACTCCTACCACTGATGTATGAGAGATGCAGTTTCTCTGCATCCCGACCAGCATGTGGTATTTGTCACTACTTTTTTGTAGCTATTCTAATAGGTGTATAATGTCTTGATTTGGTGTAGAGAGTCTAATAGGTGTATAATGTCTTATTTTGCATTTCCTTGATAGTGAGGTTGAACATCATCTTGTGCTTATTTACCAACCATATTGCTGTTTGGTGAAATGTCTTTCCTGTGGTTTTCCTCTTTTCTAATTGGATTATTATTTTTTTTACTATTGAGTTTTTTTCTTATTTTATACTACTTGTCAAATAAAGATTAAATATATTCAGGGCATGCAACGTGATGATTTAACATACATATATGTAGTGTAATGATTATCACAATCAAATTAATTAACACATCCATCACCACCCATTTATATCCTCAGAACTTGTTCATCTTTAACATTAAAAAAAATTAAACATAGTTTCAACTTAATGTACATATCTGTGGGGTACAGAGTTGAATATCAATACCTGTGTGCAACATGTGAAGCTCAAATCAGGATAATTAGTATATTCAACATTATACGATGTAACTGTTTTTCATGGCCTTTACCAATTCCTCCCTTCCCCTCCCCCTTTCCCACCTCTTGTAACCTCAATTCTGTTCTCTCCTTTTGAAAGTTCAATGTATTATTGTGATTGTTGTATCTCACTTTCTTTCTTTCCTTAAACATTTATTTGTTTATTTTTTTAGCTCCCAATTCTGAGTGAGGATGTGGTATTTCTCTTTCTGTGCCTGGCTTATTTTACTTACCATAATTTTCTCTAAGTTCCTCTGTTTTGCTGCATATGGCAGTATTTCATTCTTTTTATGGCAGAGTAGTATTCCTTTGTGTAAATAGACCACGTCTTCCTTGTCCAGTCATCCAATGATGGGAATTTAGGTTGGTTCTAACTCTTGGTTATTATAAACAGAACTGCAATAAACATGGCAGGTATTCCTCCAACAGGATGATTTCCATTCCTTTGGGTATATACCCAGCAGTGGGACTGCTAGATTGTGTGGTAGTTCTATATGTAGTTGTTTGAGGAAGCTCCATACTGTTTTCCATTAATGGCTGTGCCAAGTTATAGTCCAACCAACAGTGTTGGAGGGTTCCCCTTTCTCCACATCCTCATCAGCATTCGTTATTCTCTTTTTGTTAATAGCCAGTCTAACTGGGGTAAAATGATATCTTAGTGGGGTTTTGATTTGCATTTCCCTGATGCTTAGTGGTGTTGAGCTTTTTTTCATTTATCTGTTGGCCACTGTATATCTTCCTTTGAGAAATGCCTATTCTGCTCCTTTGTCCATTTTTTAATGAGGTTATTTAGAACTTGTTCATCTTATAATTGAAAGTTTGTACCCTTCAATGAACATCTCCCCACTCACTCTATTCCCCAGCCCCAGGCAACCATTATTCTATTCTCTGCTTTTGTGAGTGCCATTTGTTTTAGATTCCACATATAATTAAGATCATACAGTATTTGCCTCTCTGTGTCTGGCTTATTTCACTTAGCATAATATTCTCCAGGTTCATGCAGGTTGTTGAAAATGGCAGGATTTTCTTCTTTTCTATGGCTAAACAATATTCCATTGTATGTATGTACCACAATTTCTTTATCTATTCATCCATCGATGGATAATTACGTTGTTTGCATATCTTGGCTATTATGAATAATGCTGCAATACCATGGGGTGCAGACATCTCTTCAAGATATTGATTTCATTTCCTTTCAATATATACAAAGAAGTGGGATTGCTGGCTCATATGGCCATACTATTTTTATTTTTTGAGGCACCTCCATACTGTTTTCCATAGTTGTCTATACCAATTTTCATTCCTTCCTCCTAACAGTATATGTGTTCCCTTTTCTCCATACCCTTACCACTTATCTCTTGTCTTTTTTGATAGCCATCCTAACAGGTGTGAGGTGATACCGCATTGTGGTTTTGATTTGCATTTCTTTGATGATTAGTGATGTTGAGCACCTTTTCATATACCTGTTGGCCATTTGTATGTAGCCTTTGAAAAAATGTTTATTTCGGTCCTTTGCCCATTTTTCAGTTGGGCTTTTCGTTTGTTTGTTTTGCTATTGAGTTGCCTGGGATCTTTATATATTTTGCACATAAACCCCTTATAATATATGTAGTATGCAAATATTTTCTCTCCTATTCCATAGGTTGCCTTTTCCTTTTGATTGTTTCCTTTGTTGTGTAGAAGATTTTCAGTTTGATGCAATCCCTTTGTCTAATTGTGCTTTTGTGGCCTGCGCTTTCAGTGTCATATCCAAAAGGAAAGTCTTTTAAATAGATGGTGCTGGGAAACTGGATATCCACATACAAAAGAATCAAATTGGATCTTTGTCTTATACCATGTACAAAAATTAACTCAAAATGGATTAAATGTAAGATCTGAAACCATAAAATTACTATTGTTTTCAGAGCTTTTTATACATTGTAGATATTAGTCCTTTGTCACACATGTGTATTGTAAATATTTTCTTCCAGTCTGTAGCTTGTCTTTTCATCCTCTTTCAGAGGTATTTCACAGAGCAAAAGTTCTTAATTTTGAAAATGTCCAATTTATTTATTTTTCTTGTATGGATCTTTCCTTTGGTGTCATGTCAAAGAAGTCTTAACATTAGTTCCAAATATTTTATCTTGTTTTCTTCTGAAAGTTTTATTGTTTTACATTTAAATTTATGATGAATATTTAGTTGGTTTTTGTATAATGCGTGAGACTTAGGTTGAGGCCATTAGTTGCCTAATGATATCCAATTTCTTCAGTACCACTTAGGTAAAAGACTATCTTTCCTCCTTTCAATTGCTTCTGCACCTTTGCCAAAGTCCATTGGTTGTATTAGGTGGGTCTCTTTCTAAGATTTCTGTTTGTTCTATTGATCTATATGTTTATCCATCAGCCAGTTACACACAGTCTTGATTACTGTCACTATAAAATGAATCTTGAAATTGGATAGAGTGATTCCTCTGACGATTCTTTTAAAAAAAATTTTTAGTTAAACAAATAGCTGTAATTTTTTGCCTGTTTGTATAAATTTTAGAACAATCTCTTTTTTATATTTATAAGGATGTTGTTGCTGGAGTTTTTATAGGAATTATGTTAACCTGTGTATCAATTTGAGGAAAATTGACATCTATGTTATATTGAGTCTCCCAATCCATGAACATGGTGTCTCTCCATTTACTTAGATCATCTTTGATTTATTTTATCAACTTTTTGTAACTTTCAGCATACAGATCCAGTATACATTTTGTTAGATTCATATCTAGGGTGTTCTATTTTTTTGAGTGATTATAACTGGTATTTTTAAAAATTTATTTATCTATCTATTTATTTATTTTTCATGTTCCACATTTTATTTATATTTTACGACTAACTTTAATCTCAAAATCACATACCCATGCACCTCTTTCCTTTTTGTTTACTTCACTTAAACTTAAATGCATGGTTTGTTAAACAAAGACTGTATACAAATATTTACCATGTCTGTTACATGTAACACACAGGAACAGCTTTTAATAGAAATTCATCAACCCCAACATTTTTTTTTATTATAAATACAGGTATCAAAACAATCCTGAACAAATTTTTGATATTACTAGTAGTCAGCACCCACATCTCTTCAAAAATTAACACAATTTGTGACAATATTCATTGTACCTGCTACTTTAAACAATTTCAACTGCAGCTCTCACTAAGTAAGATGGACAAAGCAAGCCATTTCTATTTCTCTTTCTTGAGATCTTTATTTTTCAGAAACACACATGCTTCCACTGCCATCTGACACTTCTTGCCATGCTTTCATCTTGTGAACCTGAATTCTATTTTGAGTACTCCAGGTTTAAATGACAGTGCCTTAACAAGAGAAAAAAAAACTGTGCTGTATTTTTCCTCCTGTTACCTGAAAACATAATGGGTGTACATATATTAAATATATTCTTACAAATGTCCAGGCCATGTTTACCAGGTGGAATCCTTTTACTTAATGTGTGGGTATTTTGCATTGTGATATTTAATGAAGACATTAACATGAGTAGGTTGCTGATTTAAGACAAGTTTGAGATCCATTAAAATTAATTATTGTATATTTGTCCTTCTGGTGGCTGTGGAAGCTTCACATTTTCTTTGGGCATCATTAGATGTCTTAGCTCTTGAAGTACAACTTTAATGCTATATGAAATTTGCCATTTTGCTAACACTGGTATGCTCCATGCATCCACCATCCCACTGGAATTATTTATTCCATTCATATTTATTTTTGTTACAAATCTAAGTGACAGAGGAGCTTCAGGGTATTTAGGTCCACATTGTACTTTCAGCTATATATTTTGTTTTCGTAGTTTGTCTTTGGAGGCTGCCATTTTCTCCCATGATATATTTTTAAATAAATTGATTTTTTAGAATAGTTTTAGGTTTACAAAACTGTGAGGAAAAATTGTGAAGATAGGGCCGGATTGTTATCTCAGTTGGTTAGAGTGCAGCCTTGTAACACTGAGGTCACAGATTCAGCTCCCCTTACTGGCCAGTCCCACACCCAGTTTCCTCTATGAACGTTTTACATTATTATGGGACATTAGCTACAATTAATGAGCCAATACTGATACATTATTGTTAGCTAAGTACATACTTTTGTCAAATTTCCTTTATTTTTACCTAATGTCTTTTTTCTGTTCCAGAATCTTATCCAGAAAACCACATTACATTTAATCATCAAAATACAAACTGTTTTCAGATACACATAAAACATTTACAAAAATTGACCATATGGTGGGCTGTAAAGCAAGTCACAGAATATTTTAAGGGATTTTAAACTCAAATATGCTAATGATGTATGACAACTTCTCAATATGTTTGGCAGCTTATTTTCCATTTACCACAGCTTATTTTTATCACACATTTTGAAGTTATATTTTTAGATACATTTAAATTTATTATTTTTACATCTTCCTTGTAAATTTACTTAATTAACATTATGAACCATCCCTTATTTTCTCTAGTAGCACTTCTTGCCTTAAAAATATACTTTGCCTAATATTAGTGCCACTATCAATGTTTTTTCAGTTAGTATTTGCATGGTATATCTCTTTTCATTATCCTACTTTCAGCCTTTCTATGCCATTATTTTTAAAGTAGTTTCTTGTATGTAGCATATCAATTTTTAAAATTCAGCCTGACAATGTTTACCTTTTAATTGGAGTTTTTATTCCATTTATATTTAATGTAATATTGGTATACCTGGTTTTAAATCTACCATATTGCTATAGCTTTATATATTTGTTCTTTATTTCTTTTTCTTTAATTTCTTGCTTACTTCTTGGTTAATATTTATTTGTTATTCTGTTTTCTCCACTTTTTTATTACCATTTCTGTAGTGAATATCCTAGATACTATGAAACGTACCCTTGACTTATTAGAATCTATATCAACTAATATTGTTATCACTTCCTATACAACACAGGGAGGGACTTTAGAACTATTGAATTCTATCTACCACTTCTTCCTGCTATTTGTATCGTATTGTTTTTTAAAATGTATATGTATTTCACATTATTACTATTATCATTACTATTATTATCGTTTTGGAAGTCAATACTCAGATTTATCCACATATTTAGCCTTTATGTGGCTCCTCATTCTTTCCTGGGTTTCTGTGAAAGCATCAGGGATTTATTTTCTATGATATATATATATATATGGCAGTTCTGCTAGTCAGCAAAAGTATCAATTTTTGCTTAATTTCTTTATTTTGAAATTATTTTTGAAAGAAGTTTTAACAGGATGTAGAAATCCAGGTTGCAGTTATTTTATTTCAGACCCTTATTTTATGTATTCATTTATTTTGGCAGCTGGCCAATATGGGGATCCAAACCCTTGACCTCAGTAATCCAAGGCTGTACTCTAACCTACTGAGCTAACCAGCCAGCCTGTTTCTGGCCTTTAGAGGTATCATTCTATAGTCTTTTGACTTCCATTCTATCTATTAGAATTTACTTGCTAGTCTTAATGTTGCTCTTTTATAATGTCTCCTTTCTTCTCTAGATAATTTAAGGAATTTTCTCTTTTTAATTGTTTTGGGTTTTTTTAGTAGTTTTGTCTTGATGTGTCTATGAGTAATTTTCTTTATTTTTATCTTGCTTGAGTTCAGAGCAGGATTTGAATCATTGGCTTGATACTTTTTGGATCAGTGTTAAAAAATTCCTGGTTATAATCTCTGCAGTATTTACTTTTACCTCATCCTCTCTCTCTTTTCTTGACTCAAATTACTTAGGTAATTACTTAGATAATTTGAGCCTAGAAGGGAATGCATGTTAGTACTTTATCCTACATATCTTTTGCACTCTTTTCTATAGTATACATCCTCTTTTTTTCCTATGATACTTTCTATACACTTCCATTTTAGATATTTCCTTTCTAGATATAGTACCTTTCTAGATATAGTACCTTTCTAGATATTTTCTATTCATCTATTTTCCAGTTCACTTGTTGTTTATTTATTTGTATAAATCTGGTATTAAATTCAACCTATTAAAATTTGTTAATTTAAAATATATAATTATCTGCCCTAGAATTTTTATTTGATTACTTTTCAGAGATTTCAGTTCTCTGTTGAATTTCTTCTTTTCATTTTTTAAAAAAATATTAATCAGAATTATTTTTAAGTCCATTACTGATCATTCTAATATCTGAATATCTGTGGGCCTCTTTCTTGTCTG
The DNA here is from genome assembly GCF_000696425.1 of Galeopterus variegatus. Lineage (NCBI taxonomy): Eukaryota > Metazoa > Chordata > Mammalia > Dermoptera > Cynocephalidae > Galeopterus > Galeopterus variegatus. The sequence goes on from NW_007728575.1 coordinate 103,328, forward strand.
GATTTCTCTTAGTCCTGTCTTCTTATATTCGGGGTAATTTTTTTTTTTAATTGAATGCTGGATATTGTGTACGAAAAATTATAGAGGTTCTGGCTGATGATCTCTTTCTCAACAAAAAGTTTATGGTTGGGCTTCTCGGGTGTTTAAAGTAGAGGCAGATTACATTAAGCCAATCAAGGGTTGAGCTAATTTGAAGCTGGGATCCAGTCTTTGTAAGACCTTCTCTATTTCGATTTGTCCTTACTTCTACAGTATAGACCTTTAGGATCCTAAGTATAAGCCTGTCATAATTATTAGTTCCCCACCTTTTTGGTAACCCTTGATCCCAATTTTTATTACCCTATTGTCTGTAAATTGCAAAAGATTCTTTTTAGCTTCTCTGTGTCTTAGCCACTGCTTTCAGTTTCTGTGCCTTGCTCCATTTTCAAATTGTAAATGATTTGAAGGGTAATGTGGCACAGAATATCAGGATAATATCAATGTAACTCCCTTTTCTTCAACATCTTGGTGTCTTGAGTTCTGGGTAACTATCAAGTACTTCATATATATTAAAAAAATTTTTTTGCATTTTATTTATTTATTTTGTTGCTTTTTGTGGAAGTTAATGCGAAATAATCCTTTTCTTTACAGAGAGAAATAGAAATCTGTATGTGTTGTCACTAGGTTTTGATTATAGCGATGTTCTTTATTCCTTTTTCTGGTTTTTATTTCATTGATTTCCACAGTCATCTTTACTATTGTCTTCCTTCTGCTTGCTTTGGGATGAATTTGCTGTTCTTTTTCTAGTTTCTTTTGTAAATTGTTTTATTTTTTTGGCAGCTGGCTGTACAGGGATCTGAATCCTTGACCTTGATGTTACCACACCGTGCTCTAATCAAGTGAGCTAACCAGCCAGCTATTTTTCTAATTTCTTAATGCAGATGTTCAATATTGATTTGAGACATTTTTTCCTAAGTTTTCAATGTGTATGTATCCCTTTAAATACTGCTTTACCTGCATCTCACATGTTTGGATGTGATGCATTTTTCTGTTCATTCAGCTCAAAATATTTTCTAATTTCTCTTGTAATAGGATTCACCTTAGTGAGTGTCCCATGTGCACTCAAAAGAAGGTGAACTCTGCTACTATAGGATGGAGTATCTTTAAGTGTTAATTAGGCCAAGTTGGTTGATAATTTCGTTCATGTCTTCTGTATCCTTACTAATTTTCTGACTACTTACTCTATAACTAATTACTGAGAATGGAACATTGAAGTCTCCAATTACAATTGTGGATTTTTCTATTTCCTCTTTTATCTCTATCATATTTTTCTTCATATATTTCTGTATCTGTTGTTAGGTAAATACCCACTCAGGTGAGTTATGTGTTCTTGTTAAAGTGGCCCTTTTATTGTTATTTAATGTATCTCTTTATCTCCAGTAATATTCATTGTTTGAAGTTTACTTTGACTAATATTAATATAGACACTCCATTTTCTTTTGGTTTCTATTTGCATGGTATGACTTTTTCCATTTTAAAATTTAAACCTATCTATATCTTTATATTTAAAATGTGTTTCTTATATACAGGATATAGCTGGGTCTTTTAAAAATTGAATCTGACAATTTCCACTTTGATATGTTAAGACCATTTATCATTTACACTTAATAAAATTATTGCTATTGACATGATTGGAATTTTCTGTTTGTCCTCTTGCTCATCTGTTTCCCCCTTTTCTGTTTTCTCATGGATTATTTGAATTATTTTTATATTCCATATTAATTTATCTATTATATTTTATTAGATTTTAGGTTTCATCTTTTTGTAATTGTGTCTGTGCGTATTTGCTCTATGGATTACAATACATATCAAACTTTTCTATTTGTTTAACTCTAATCTTTAGAAGTGATGATTATTTTAAAGTTGTCCTCATAGAAGTTTTAAATATTTTACCATTTCAAGTAATTCTGTGCGTATTTGCTCTATGGATTACAATACATATCAAACTTTTCTATTTGTTTAACTCTAATCTTTATAAGTGATGATTATTTTAAAGTTGTCCTCATAGAAGTTTTAAATATTTTACCATTTCAAGTAAAATGTGGAAACCTTACAACTATATAGGTCCCTTTACTTGTCCCCACTGACCTTAACCTTATAGTGTCATATATATTACATATGCATGCATTGACAACTCCACCAGCAGTGTAATAATTTTTGCTTTTCAACAATCAAAAATGTTGTAAGGAACTTAAGAGGAGAAAAGATAGCCTTTGATATTTATTCTGATATTTTTCATTTTTCATTTCCACTGCTCTTAATAACCGAACATATAAGTTTTCCTCTAGTGTCATTGCCGAATTTAGTTTGCTAATTTTTAAAAATTGTGTTAAAATATGCATAACATAAAATTTACCATTTTGACCATTTTAAAGTATACAATTCAGCAGTGTTAAGTACATTCATGTTGTTGTGCACCCCTCTCCAGAACTCTTTTCATCTTGCAAACTCTACCCATTAATCTCTGTTCCTGTCAGCCCCTGGAAAGCACTATTCTGCTTTCTGTCTCTATGAATTTGATGACTCTAGGTGCCTCATATAAATGGAGTCATACAGTATTTGTCTTTTAGTGACTGGCTGGATATTTTCACTTAACATAATGTTCTTAAGTCTACATTGTAACATGTGGCAAAATTTCCTTCTTTTTAAAGGCTGAATTATATTTCATTGTCTGTATATACCACATTTAGTTTATCCATTCATCCATTCATGGACACTTCAGCGCTTTTCACTTCTCAGCTATTGTGAATACAGATGTACAAATCCCTCTTTAAGTCTCTGCTTTCAATTCTTTGGGGCATATACCCAGAAGGGGAATTTCTACATCATATGGTAATTCTATTTTTAATTTTTTGAAGAACCACCATACTATTTTTCATACCAACTGCATCATTTTACTTTCCCACCAACACTGCACAAGGGTTCCAGTTTCTCCATACCCTTGCCAACACTTATTTTCTTTTGTCTTTTATAGTAGCCATCCTATTGGGTATAAGATGGTTCTGCACAAGGATTCCAGTTTCTCCATAACCTTGCCAACACTTATTTTCTTTTGTCTTTTATAGTAGCCATCCTATTGGGTATAAGATGGTGGTTTTCAAATATTTTAGTTTGAATTTTTGCTTCTCTATTCATGGAAAAGATTGAACTATAATATTCCTTTCTTTAATTGTTTATGTCTTTTTTTAAATCAAAATTGTTTTGTTCTATATGAAATAAGTTCAAAAGCTTTACCTTTCTATTCTACAGAAAGTTTAGCATTACATAGGGTGTATATTATATCATAAACATTTGGTAAATCTTTAAATTAAAAAGTGCTTCTCTATAAGATACTATTTGTTTATTCTTATTTCTAATTGTGTTTATGACATCCATTTTTTTTTCTTGATCAGTCTTACCAATGGTTTGTTAATTTTATTACTTTTCAGAGAAATTTCCATTTGGGGATCCTCCAGACAAATTACTTATTTTTATTTTATTAATTTGTTATTAATTTTTTATTTCCTCCTTTCAGGTCTCTTTTGGGTTACCTTAAATGGCTAGCTTTCTAAGTTCTTAATTAAAATGCTGAGCTTATTAATTTTTTAATAACATTTCCTTTATAAATATATAAGGCTAACGTATTCCTCCATGTACAGCATTAGCTGCATTTTACAAGTTTTGATATGAAAAAGTTTTGATATTTTTGTTGTTCTATTTTAAATATTCTATAAATTCTGCATTATGACTTTTCTACAAATCTATGAATAATTTAATAATTTAAAACTTCTAAATACATGGAGTTTGATTTTAGTTAACAATAGTCAGAGAAGATTATCTGCATGATTCTAAGTTTTTATGAATATAAGAAATTTATAAACATGTATATACTTGTCTTTTAGTGAGTGAATGCAAGGAAAAAATCTGGAAGTTTATATACCAAACTGTTAATAGTGGTTATCCCTAAGTGCTAGAATTTTTTTAAAACTTATTTTTTTCTCTGCATTTTTCTGCATCTTTTGAATTTGGAACATATATATGTATTATTTTTTACTAGAAAAACAATGATGCTTACATATATTGGGGATAAAAAACAGTTCAGATGAATATACACTACCTTAATATAAAAACTCATTTCTAACCCTGTTCAGATTTTAGAGTTCAGAATTTACTCATGAAATAAAAAGAAAAGAACAAAACAAAGAAAAAACATTAATTGCTTTGACATGTATTTTAAGGCAAATATGTGGTTAGTTATTATAAATTTTCTGTGTATATTTGAAAAGAATTATTAATTCTATAATTGTGAGTAGTAGGAGAATTTTTTTTATTTCCTTTGAGTTCCTTTTTTTTGTATTTATCAACTATTTCAACATGTTGAGGGTTGGGGTTAGATCTACAATGTGATGTTATGAAATCTGGTGGTTTATGTTTTGTTTGTTTGATTGTTGATATATCTGAATCTGTGCTAGATTAGTATATCCTTGAGGACAGAAATCAGGTTTTATTATTTATTTCTGTATTTCTAGACAGAGAAATAGCATATTGTAGAATCTCTTTAATGTTTTATTAATGGGTGATGCTGTAGATTGTATTCTCCCCTATCCCTCAATATCATTGACGCTTAATCCCCACTGTTAATTGTTGAGGGTGAGTAATCCTATTATGATAATTGAAAGGTGGGGCCTTGAAGAGGTGATTAGATTGTAGGACCATGCCGTAGTGAATGGATTAAAAATGGTGGTCAGGGGCGTGGTTCTGGGGGCTTTAAAAGGAGAGTGCTTGAGGAACTCTCTCTCTCTCTCTCTGCTGCACCATTTTTGCAATGTGATACCCCGCCATCACTGTTGCCACCACCAGGACCCTTCACATGTTTCCTTAAACTTTGGGCTTCTAGCCTCTGAACCTGTAAGCCATAAATTTCATTTTCTTATAATTCATCCAATTGTAAGTATTTTGTTATAAGCAACAGAAATGGACTATTATAGGTGAATTTTGAAATAGATGCTTCAATAATTTAGAAAGGAGATAGTTACAGAAATGTTGTCTTTTATTAACTTCTCTCTGAAATTAAAGTATGTTTTTTACAGCAAAAACTATGTCTTAGACGCTGTTACATCTTTTGCACATTGCTTGGCACATAGTAGTGACTCAATAAATACTTGTTGGATGAATAAATGGCCATTTGTTTTTGTTAAATGTTGTCACTTTAACCGAATGAACTTCTACCTTCCTCTTTTATTTGAAGGGGAATCACAAGAAATGAAAACTCTAGGAAATCAATACCTTGCTTTCTAACTGGCACTACCATCTGTAAATCAGAATCATAGCAGATCGCTCTTTTTTTCTATTCTCATCTCCCCTGCTCTTCTTCACTCCCCCCAAAGCAATACATAGGAAGAATTATTTCAACCTGGATCAAATGGACCAGAGAGGGTTTGGTATTCTTTTTTGGTGTTGTACTTCGGAAATAAATATAAATCATTGATGGATCTTCCTGTTTCCTTTCTCCCATCCCCCACAACACAGTGTCTTGAGATTCTGCACCAGCAACTAAGAGAGGGGTCATCTAGCCAATCTGGTTCTTCTCAGTATTTCCAGTTTAACTGCAATTTATATGCATTTCATGGGCCCTGAACCTCTTTTTTCCTAGCTTTGCTTTAGGCCCACTTCTGCAAAAAAATATTTTTATGAATCTATGTAAGACCCTAGGATTTTTGCTGCATTAATAATTTCTTATTCTTTGAATTTGTCAATGTGCTGACAAAGACAATGTTTGTGTTTTAGTAGCATTTGATCAAGGTGGATTGATGCATATGACCTCTCTTAGAGTCCAGATGAGTGACACATGGGTAGAATGAAGAAATACTGTGTTTCTTTGTCTCTGTGGTACTTGTACTTGAGAAATGTAGATATATATATATATATATATATATATATAAAATACTGATATATGTATTTTTGGTTCTGACTTTCAAATACGGTTTTTCACATTTTGTGTATTTTCATTGTAACAAATTATTTGCTCTTGTATCTTTATATCTCTCTATTATACAGACCTATATACATGTGCACACTGAAGACTGACTCCATTGTCCTCAAGTCCATGCCCAGATTAACAATATTTTGATATTTCAATGAGGAAATTTCCTTGGAAGGGGTACAAGAGAGACTTGGCCAACATTATATTCTGCAGTGAATTAGAAATGTGTTTTTATATACTTGTGGTACGTTCATTTGAGTTTACTTTTCCTCCACCAAATGTAAGCAGTTTTGTTTTCCTAATTAAAAATAATTCATTCTTATTTTAAAAATTCAGAAAGCACAGAAAATACAAAGCAGGAAAAAAAAAATGAAGTCTTTTTTAATTCCAGCATTCAGGGATAACTATTAATATTTGGCATATATTCTTCCAGATTTTTTTTTCTTAGCATTCAGTCACTAAAACACACACATATGCACACATCAATATATACACACATATATACATATACTTCCTCATAAACTTATTACATTTACAAAAAATTGTGATCACAATATGCATACATTTTAACCTGCTTTTCCCACTGAGATATTTCATCCAAATCAGAATCAATGTGCCGCTTTACAAGCAATTATTTTGCCATTTGGCTCATCTAATATCAAAACACATTTTCCTAAGCCTTTTCTGTGTTCATTAAATACTACTTTGTAACATCTCTTTGCTAAGGGAGTGTGAGATGTAGTCTGTAAATCTTTTAAGTGAAAAACTCCAAAAGGAGTCATGGAAATATGAAGATGATCAAGAAAAAAAGCAAGAGTGTAAAAAATCAATAAAGGGGGAAGAGACCCTATGTAGCAAGGGAAGTTGTTGGGGGCAGATCACATCATCTTTCTGGAGAATCACAGGATCTCAGCTACTTTGGTTCTCAAACAAACAAAAAAAATTAGCCGATTTAACTCTATATGTGTTACCTCATGAGGCAGTAATGTATTCTTCTCATATAAATTCCCCCAATGCTGTATTAGTGCCCCCACATGCAATGGCTTCAGTCTACCCATTCTGGCCTCACTACCCTCTTGTTTCTTCCCATGTCTGCTAAGGGACACTATTTCAATGTTTATTTGCCTGACTTTCAAATTGTTCTAAATATTTTCTTAACCCTTCAAAGGCTGGAACTTTTTGGCAACCATGAATTTTAATGGAAACCAGTATCTTTGTGAAGGGAGCTTATCAATGTGATTTAGCTACCTCACTAGAAATAAAATGGAAAATTAGTAATGAGAGCATCTTGAATGTTGGCTTTATGCTGAGGAATAAAGCAAAGAAATAAAATTGTTACATCACATCTTAGAGGGTCCTGAACACAATAAACTCTCTTAAAAAGATAATAAAGCTGGTGGAGAAGGAGGCAATGATGTGGTCACAAAAAACTGATTGGATGGAGAAAGAACTCAAGATTGACCAAGAACAGAGGGGTGAGCTGGGGAGTGTCATAATTCTGTTAACACTGAGCATGTCATAGAATTCCAAATCTATGTTTTTTAGCAGTAAAGTAGAAAAGAGATCTGTCTGTGTTCTCTTTACAGGGAATGGCTTATTCCACATCTATAAGAAGTGAAGAGCTCTAGAAAGACATGGTGTGCCCTGAAGGAGCTATATAAATTCACAAAGCAGAAGAAACTCTCTCAATTGACATGTACAAAGGTGACTCACCAAATTAACCAACTCTTAACTCTTTGTGTAAAACATACTGACTGATGCCCCCACCCCACACCAATGGTAGGCTACTTTTTAATTTATCTACCTACATCCCGCCAGATCTAAAAGTCAGTTGGGTTTATCCTAGTTGAATTTATTATTATAATAATATATCTTGATTAAATAGTACATAATATAGTAAAATATAACTGTGAAAAAAGGTGCTATGTCTATAAAAGCAAGTAAAATATTAAGTAAGGATTTGATAAAGTTAGTTATTAAAATATTCCTCTTGTTTTTAGGTGTAAATGAAATGACTGTAAGATATTATAAAAATTGTGAGAAATCACTCCTCCCCCACATATTGCTTTCCAGGTGTCCTTAAATTCTGTCAACTTAAAAGAAAGCAAAACTGAAAGTCATAGACATAGCTTTATGAGTGTGATTTATGCAAAAACAAACAAAACATAATGGAACTCTAAACACTGGTCACCCATTCAAAAGCAAAGATTGACTATCGACCGATCAAAAGATTGGTGAATGATATTTTCAATTTACATGAAATATTTAGGTTATATATGTATTTCATATATTTTTGTGTCTATATTTTTCACATATATTACATATGTGTAATCTTAAAAGTGATTATCTTCTTTAATGGACTACTTTGGTCAAATGACCATGGTATTCTACAGTATTTCATTAAACAGATAGGTTTTTAAGAACAGTCCCCAGAATACCATTTTCATTCCTAAGCTAAATGTTTAGCTTGAGGCAAAAAAGAATGATGAACCTTCCATGTTTATTCATACTAGTGTACATAGATAGGCCTTGCCATACTTGCAGGAGTTAAGTTTCAACATTTAAAAAAATGCCACTATATTAATATATGTTCACCAAAAAAAAAAAAAAAAAAGAAGAAGAAGAAAAAAACCATTTCAGAAATGAAGACTAAATTACATGGAACAAAATCAAATAGTAAAATAATCACGGTTTGAAGAATGATTAGGAACATAAAGGTTAGAACTGAGATAATAAGAAAAAAATTAAAAAGAAATTTAAAAAATGAATGTAGAAAAAAATGATATAGATGAGAGGCAAAGGAAATCTAACATTTCTGTAATTGAAATTCCCAAAGAAGAAAATGAACATGATGAAACAGAACAAATATTTAAACTATAATTCATGACACTTGTCTGGCAATGAAAAAGATTTAAATGTGTATATGGAAAGTGAAAATTGACCCCAAACTGTTAACACTGACCTATTACAATATTTGATTTTGAAGATAAAGCAAGTGTCTTTGTAATAGCCAGACAAAAAGAAGTTCTTTTGAGGGAAAGAAAATTGGATTGTACTATGGTTTGAATGTTTGTTCCTTCCCAAACTCATGTTGAAATTGAATTGCCACTGTAATAGTACTAAGAGGTGGGACCTTCAAGAGGTGATTAGGCCATGAGGGCTCTGTCCTCCTAAATGGACTAATGCCATTATTGTGGGAGGGGTTTGTTATAAAAGGATGAGTTCAGCCCCCTTATGTCTCTCTCTTACCCTCTTTTTGTCCTTCCACCATGTGATACCTTTCTCCATGTAATGATGCATCAGGAAAGCCCTTACCTGGCACCTTGATCTTGAACTTCCCAGCCTCCAGAACTATGACAAATAAGTTTCTGTTTGTTTTAAATTACCCAGTCTGTGGTATTCTGTTACAGCAGCACAAACAGACTAAGAGAGCTTGGCATCAGGCTTCTCCACAGAAATGTCCTACAGCAGAAGCTGTGGAATAACCTACAGATACCCAAGAGGAAGAAAAAAGTGAGCCAAAGATTTTATACCCAGCCAAGTTGCTCCTTAGTTATAAAGGCTACTGACAAACAGTTTTGAACATACTTGTTGGCAAATCTAGAGAGAATGAGTCTTGCTCAACCAAGAGGAGATTGGGAAGGTTTTAGGAAAAAGACCAATGGTGAATGTTAAATATATTTAGCTTTGAAACTAAGACTAAATTAAAGTTATAGATAAGCATAATAGAATAATACATATATTTTGTATGCTCCAAAAATGTAGAAATAATATACCAATAAAAATGAGAGAATGAGAAGCAAAGGTGGACAGTAGTGTAAGATCATCGCTTGCTTTGTAGGTAATAGCTGGGCGTTAAATGTTATCCTTGAAAGCTGAAGAATCAGGTAGAAAGGTTTTAGCTTATTTAATAGTACAAAGGGAAATATAAAAGGCAATAATCATATTGTTTAAAATTAGATGGTGAAGGAAAAGGAAGAGCTTACAAACTAATTGTTGCTTATAATAGGAAGCAACTATATAATGTCCAAAGCAAAGAGAGATTAAGGACATTATATGAGGATTTAATATAAAAGTAACTTTGAGAACAAAACAAATAACTTTCTGAATATTAGAACAATAACCAACAAGAGCAAAGAAAACATACCAATTGTAAAAACTGTATGTACATATTCATGTTTATGTATACATATATAAACATATTATGAATTACTATTATGACTGGAGACCATACTTATCTGTCACATGATTAAACATAATAGAATTACTCACCTATTAAATTTCAGACTGGATTACAAAGTGCATACAACTGTATGTTGTATACGTGAGAGACAAATAAAAGTGATTAAGAAAAGTTAAACAACAGGATGGATAAAGTTATGCTAGGAAAATGCAAAATAGAGGTCACAGTCTTAATATCAAACAAGGTGGAATTCAGGCCAAAGAGCAACAATAATGACAGAAACAAAACTTTATAATGCTCAAGGCTATAATGCACACAAGATGCAGTAATTAAGAATCTCTATACTGCAAATGACAAGTGAGAACTTTCATGAATAATAATGACAGAAACAAAACTTTATAATGCTCAAGGCTATAATTCACACAAGATGCAGTAATTAAGAATCTCTATACTGCAAATGACAAGTGAGAACTTTCATGAAGCAGAAACCACAGAAGATATAAGAAACTCACTACTACCTGGAGGCTGTGACTCACCTCTCTCAGTACAAGACATATCAAGTAGTCAAAAAGAAAGCAAGGATACAGAAGATCTAAAGAACGCAATTAATTAACTCTTCTGGATATATATCAAATAAACCACACCTGTCTTCCCCTACCTTTTTAAGTCCCTAGAGATCTTTCACACAAATTGACCACATATTAATTACACCATAAAGAAAATCTCAATAAATTTTAGTGAAGTAGAAATGGCACAGCAAAATTATCTAAAACAATGCAGTGAAACTACAATTCAGTCCAGAACAAGGCCTTTTCACTTGGGAAAACTGTTCAACAATTTTTGGGTCAAAGAAGAAAAGTTAACCAAAAATACAGAATATAGTGGTGATGAAAACATGTATCAGAATTTTAGTCCATAGTTAAATCATTGCTAAGAAAAAAGTCATGGCCTAATCTATGCCCAGCCTAATATTTATTTTTACCAATAAAAAATGAAACAACAAAACTAAAGTAATTAAATATATGACTCAAAAAATTGGAGTAGAGAGATCAAGAGGATGTAATTAATAATGATAGAAGCATACATTTTTGCCTTAGAGTACAGAAGACAGAACATGTTATTTATTGCTTCAATATCTGTAATAAGGAAAGATTGGACACAGCACAAGTACAGAGAACCAAGGGAGTGCTTGACTCTACGTCCATGCAATGTGACATTGTGTAGACATAAACAGTGAATGAGGACAGCATCGAGGTTCTAATGTGGAATGATATTGTTAATTTAAAAAGGTAAGGTACAGCATGGTGTAATACGAAAGAGGAGAAAATAAAAATACACGGTTCTATACTAGTTTTTGCACAGAGAAACCTTGGAGGGACCAAAAGAGAAAACAATACAGGAGTCCCCCCTTATCAGAGGGAGATGCGTTCCAAGACCCACAGTATATGCCTGAAACTGTACATACTTCTATTTATGTCTTCTATTCGCAAATTTAATGCCTTTTCCATCTTAACTGAGCCCTTCTCACACACTATGGCCGTACATTTTGCAGTTTGACACACGACAGCAAAACAAACTCAAATTTCTTTTTCCTTCTTCATAATTTCATGGATAGATTTGTTCTTACCATAGATCTTAGCAATATCAGGATACAATTTTTTTTTCCTTAAGTTGAGAACTTTCACTTTTTAATTTAAAGGAAGCCCTTTTGACTTCTCTTTGGCATATCCAAATCGCCAGCATCACCACTCCTGAGCTTTGGGGCCGTTAGGAAGGATCAGGTCTGTCCATCTGATAACCCAGACCGCTGCTAAGTGACTAATGGTCAGATGGTGTCTATACCATGGACACACTGGACAAAAGGTGATTCATGGTGGATTGGGATCACGCTGCTCAGAACGGCATGTAATTGAAAACGTATGAACTGTTTGTTTCTAGAATTTTTCATTAAATATTTTCAGAACATGGTTGACCACAGGAAAGTAAAACCATCAATAAGTGGGGAACTAATGTACAAATTATTTCTTGTAGGGTAACTGTGACAGGATAGGTTAAATGAGGGCAGGAGTTGTTCTCACTGTGTACATTTTAAGTGTTTTAATTTGGGGACCATTTTAATATATTACAAAATGATAAAAATGTGAACAAAACATGGGCAGATACAATTTTTTTAAGTATGTGGGCTGAGAACTAAAAAAGAGATAGTTAAGAGGCTGACTGATATCACGGCCACCATTAGCCCTTTGGCGCGTGGTTGCAGACAGGAGAGACAAAAATGGGATAAAAGAAACCAAACTGTGATCTGACAAGTCGAGCAGCATCTGTCGACAGGTGCCACTCCATGCTGCACCTGCTGCCAGGAGTGAACTTGTGCTCCTGGTGGGGACAATGGCTTCCATCACCCTCAACACCTGTGCTGTCTCATGTCAGAGAGAGGGACAGTAGTTGGGCTCCTGCTGCTCCCTGCTTTTACTTCATCCTCTGGGTCAGGCAAGGATCGGTTCCCAATAGGGATTGGGATGGGGCAGGAAGTTTGTTTATCATTATTTGAAATGGCTTAAAGAACACGCACGTGCAGTACACGGATGTTGTACATGTGGGGGAGATAGGCACTTGCCTAAGGAAGAAATGCTAGTCACTGACAGGCAGGTTTTCGTTTTTAGAGATTAGAACCTGCTTTCTTCACATAGTAGGAATACAAAATATCAAGGAACCGATAAAACTCCTGAAATTTATTTTTATACTTACAATTTTGAGAAGAGTCTTAACAGATCTAATCCAAATTTAGTGTTAAAAAAAGGTTTCCCTGGGACTGCAGCTATAAATGCCAAGTTTCAATCCAGAGCAAATTTTTTACAGCTGAGCTGGCAGGTCTTTAAAGAAGTCTTGTCAAAACAGAAACCATCAAGAACCAAAAAAAAAAAAAAAAAAAAATTTCCTACCTGCCTTACCTATGCCTGTGAATGTAAAAATAAAGAGAAACAGCAATGCTGCACCATTAGAAAATAGAGCTCCTGTGGCAGCATTGATGCATCTTTCCCTACCTCCTTTCCTTCCTTTCCTCTAGGAATAGAGGCTTTGGTAAGACTACAAAAAGACTAGTCATTTTGTGGATATAAAATACTGGATCAAGTTTTTTTAGCAGAGGTGATTCATATTAGTAGGAAAAAAATATTTATTATCCTGTGGCATCTCTGCTCTGAACCATCTGAATGGTATGAATCATTGCTCAGTATCCTCCTGTGGAGGGGTGGAGGAGTGGGATCACAGAGTATTTGGGGTAGGGGCTGGGGGGGTCAGTGTTGAAGAGAGAGAGATTAGAGATGGAAAGGGAGCTCCAGCATGCCTAGCTCGGGCAGACTCCCCTCTGATGACAAAGTAAGAAAACCGGTTTACACCTGATTCCAGTCCCTGTGTGTCTGTTGATGGACTCACAGAAGAAGATCAAAGGCATAGCTCACATGACACCACGTTCCTCCACCATTAACTTCTACAAGCACAGAAGCCTTGGTCTCTGTAACAGCTGTTCCTTGAGAGAAAACGAACAGACTAAACAAGTGTCAGTCACAGAGTTGGCTCTGGAGTGTGGAAAGCAAAGAAATATGACTCCACTGGTTTTGATAAACTTATTTTTGGACTACAATGTGCCATTAAAATTCCTCTTAAATCCTTTCTAGAATAAAACATAACACATGAACTTAAATTCTTAACAGCATCTCCCAGTTTCTCTGGAAGTACTTCCTCCAAACAAAGAAAACAAATGGAAAACATTCCATGGTAATGGAAATATATTTTAGTTACAGCGGGGTACACAGCTGCAGGGTGGGGTCAGAGTTCCCAGACTCGACCTGCTGCATCACTTTTAAAGAAGCTTCTCTCTTTTTTTCAGTGAAAACAGCACCATTCCTTGTTCTTCTGGTTTCACTTTTTTGGTATGGAGTCCTTTGAGCAAGGAATTTCTGCTCCTTGTTATATGTGCTCTGCCACCTCCTTCCTCTCTTCAGGCTGGTGTCTGTGTCCTGAAGTCTGGACGTAACAGTGATGGGTGTCACAGAACCGCCTGGCAAGAGGCCTGGGTGCCTCAGGCCTGCAGAATCCTACCCAAATGTAAAACCGACTTGAGAACTCTGCTCTTCCTGTCTCCTCTTGCTAAAAGCCTGGTGTCAAATATCTGATTCCTTCTCCTTGATTTGTCCCTTCCGCAGCATTCAGGCGAAAACGTCACTTGTGTCACGAGAACAAGCCTTCCTCTCTTGCGCTTTCTCCTCCTGATATATCTCCTCTCAGTTTAGCTCTGTTTGTTTCCCTGAATCCCCAGAGCCTCGGGGGACATGGATTATCAAAACTCTAATCCTCCTCATACACTTAAAAAGAAAAAAACACAGTGGCTACAAACAAACCAGGGAAACCTGGGAATTAAAAACAAATCGATTGACAAGTGGCAGTTCTGTTGGGATATTAAAAAAAAAAATGATAAAAAAGGTTCAGTTTCTTAATTCAACAAGCCCAGCTGAGGCTGTTTTGAAAGTCACCGACTGCTCCAGCTGTAACAGCAGTGTAGACCAAGCGCAATTGTTACTCCCTTCTTGGTGAGTTTTTCTTATTGACATTTCTAGATCCGTATTCTCTGACGGTAAAACAGCAGCTATGCACAACATTCTTTCCTCCTCAGCAGGCGGTAGCATTCATTATGAGATGATGATTATTTTTTTTTCTAAATAAACTTTAGCAACTTCACCCTCCAGGAGCAAATGTTAGCATAGCTGAGATGTGGAAACTTCTGAGGAAAAATTTTAAAATTTTTTCTGTTTGAAATTTGTGTTAATTATAGGGACAAACACAATGCCAGCCCAGTTTCTTTCCAAGGGCTCTATGCTAGTCGTTTTTTAATCCCCTTTTGAATACAGGCTATAGGAAGAATTTATGTCCTGTAATGATTCATATGAAGATATAAAAGTAGCTTTCATTTTTGTTTTGACCCCCGCTCAAATCCATGACCTATTGTTCTAACACAGGGATCTTTTTAAATCACAAATTTGGCTACCGTCCTCCTATTCATGACCTTCAAAGGCCTCATCATCTCTGGCAAAGATGGCAAATAAATTTTATCTAGTATTCTGATGGATTGGAACTGACTTTTTAGAGCACCATGCTAAGAAGGATTCTGAGGCTGCATGTGAATTTTGTGTGAATGCTGCGATTAATTAGGCATGTCTGCCATGGACCTGGGAAGAGGGAGTGGTGACATCGACTTGTATGTCATACTTAGATTACATGGATCATTCTCTTTCCAACTTCTTTCCCCAATTTAGTTTTATTTGAATT
>NW_007728575.1:119516-120314 GCF_000696425.1 Galeopterus variegatus
GATTACCCATGCAGGTGTCTGCTTCCTCCAGGACACTGTAATGCTCCGACGGCAGAAGTATATTTAGTGTCCTTATTAATTAGCTAGTATAGTGCTCGAGCTCTTAGCCAGATACGATAATTGTTTATTGGAAAAAAAAAAGAATGAGTGAATAAATGAATGAATGAATGGTGTATTTCCTACAGGTGTAAAAAATGAAATAGACCTTACTGGTCTGTGCACTTTATCATAATCATGCAATCAAATGTAAAAAACAAAAAACAAACAAAAAACCCCAGTACTGTTGGATAATTTTAGGAATTTTTTTTCATTTGTTGCCATGTACTCATTTAGTACTGTAGGCAAAAAGAAAGAAAATATTTTTTTCTCACCCATCACTAGGTTCACGGCTGAAGCCCCTATAACAAAAGACAGATTAACAAGAGAAAAACATGCACATTTATGTAATAAGTTTCACGTGACATTGGGGTCTTCATAAAGAAGTGAAGACCCAAAGAAACTGGTAAACCTGTGTGTTTTTATGCTTAGGTTTGATGAACAGTGGACGGCTGTGGCGAAATCCGATCGGCGGACAAAAGGATTGGGATCTAATGGGAATAAACCGGGGGCACTTAGCAAGGCCTGTTTGTTCAGATGCCTCTCTGTGTCCCTTGTCTTCAGAGATGAGGGTGTTCTTTTCCTCTGGGCATAGGGAGGGCACCTCTTGAATGAGGGTCTTAAGACCTGCTTCAGGGAAAAAGAATGAGAGGAAGGTGACAGTGACCTTCCTGCTTCTGCTATTTTCTCATATTCCAAGGC